>NW_022751714.1:0-2059 GCF_011630105.1 Anneissia japonica
ACTGTACCGAGCAAACCACACTCACCAACCTGTTAGCGTACTGTATACGATTACTGTACCGAGCAGTCCACACTCACCAACCTGTTAGCGTACTGTATACGATTACTGTACCGAGCAGTCCACACTCACCAACCTGTTAGCGTACTGTATACGATTACTGTACGGAGCAAACCACACTCACCAACCTGTTAGCGTACTGTATACGATTACTGTACCGAGCAATCCACACTCACCAACCTGTTAGCGTACTGTATACGATTACTGTACGGAGGAAACCACACTCACCAACCTTGAGTACTGTACATATACGATTACTATAAGAGCACTATAAATCTACACGCAAAGAAGATGGCTTCACCGCAATATACAGCGTAAGTGTTAACCAATATTATTTTACATGTGTTTAGATTTACGTCATAACGTAATTTTATACATTTTCATTTTGCATAATTGATTAAATAATGTTGGAAATGAAAAAAAAAATTATTATAATGAAATTTTAAAGCAAAATTAGAATGGTATATTCACACTTGATGTCCTAAAAATAAAATCGACATCGGTATTTTTATTATTAGCAAAGAAATCAATCAATAATTTATGTACAATGATTGTTTTTCTTAATTATTTGTCTGTTCCTTCTTTTAAATAACTTGAAGCATTATTAAAGCCTAATGATAGACTATAATAATGGTGATGCTGATAATCATTCAAACCACAGCACCTCCTGGATTCATAAGTTGACAAACCTTCCTCCGCTCCATTGAGGGCGTACAGTTGTCGGATGCACGGCATTGTGGACAGACAGCACATCGAATGTTATGTATAATAGATAATAAAAAAATAATTTATTAGTAATCAAAATGAATATGTTATAATCAATTAATGTAATATTTATCATGCATACATTTTATCGGTTCACTGATATTACAGTATAACTGATTTATTAACTATTTTAGTAAAGTAGAGTAACTTTGTTTTCTTTTGTCATCGCAGTGACAGCTTAGACGACGCTGTAATTGACGGAAAATGGGATGAAGTAAGAAACATTATCAGAGCCGCTCCTGAACTCGTAAATGAGCACGTGGTATGTAATGTATACAGTACTCAAATATAGTTCAACATCATTTAATTCAAAGGATAATTACAACAAATTGTAATATTAATTATATTATTATTAAAAGCACCTTTCTTGCAAATATAAGCTCATCATGCAATGTCACCATTAAAGACATTATTAGGGCAAACTAAGAATGACACTGAAACAAAAACTAATAAATGTATAGCTTATATGTAATATTGTGCCAAGGAAAACATAAAAAAAAATCTTTAAAAACCCTTTTTTCAAATTAACACAAACATATCAACCTGAACATATAAATTAATGTATTTAAAAATGTTTACAGATAATTTTACAGCGAAAATTATAGAAACACAAAGTCACAGGAATTGTGTATTATTTGTATTGTAATTATTATTTTAATAATTAATTAAGTCAAGTTAAAAATAGCAGGGTAAAAACTTAATAACTTCATAATTGTTATGCTCAAATTAATAATTTGTATATTACTGCAAAATTAGCAAATTGATTTCAATTATTTTTTAAATGATTTGTTTGTCTTTTTTTAGAGGGCTATACATCTTTAAGGACTAGGCGTACATAGTACACTGATACCACTAGTTTAAAAATCAGTTATTTCTTATAATTACCACAGTGTGCTTACTAGCATACCGGTCAAAAGATACTTGGTTGCATTGTTTAATCCTATCAAATAGTGTTACACATTCCTTGTTATTTCTCACTAAAGGTTAATCAATTCAGTCAATGATGTATTTACAATAGAAAGTTAATGGCAATGGATTAATATTTGAATTATTGTTTGAACTTCGATTGTGTGAGCTCTTCTAGCACCAAAACTCTCTGAACTTGCTCTGACAACAAAATATTTAAGTCTAGCGCCCTCATTAGTGTAAAATCTACTTATTTTAAAAACCTCATTAAGATACTTGATATTGCTTACCGTATTTAGTGACTACTTATAGTCTAAATAATGTTGTTTAA
>NW_022751715.1:0-771 GCF_011630105.1 Anneissia japonica
CCTTAGGGGCGAAGAAAGTCATTGATTGAGTTCCTAGTCCACACATCAAGCGCCCTGAGCATCTTGCATTAGATGGATATGTGCGCTATATAAAACTACACTACTATTACTATTATTATTATAATCCCTGAATTTTTAAAATTGTACAAAATTAAGTGGTATACAGAACATACCCTCCTTAAATATCAACCAACTATATTTTTAATCACAATAACCACTGAAAAGGCACACATAGCCAAACTCAAAATGGCTACCTTGGAATATTTCTCAAGGTAAAAGAACATTTTATATAGTGCATCTAAAAGTTGGAATGAAATTCCAAATAAAACAAAAACATTAGTTTCATTTCAAAATTCTATAATTCCAAATCAAAATCATTTATTTCTTCCCAATATAATCAAACAATAAAAATTAAGATGTAAGAATTAAGCCAAAAAATCATAAAAAGGCAAGAAATGTTGAAATACTGAAAACTCAAATAACTGTATCAGAAACATAGCTAAAATCAGAAAGCCCACTAATCAACCTTCCTAATTATTCTATTACTTTGAAACCTTGCTCATATAAATGAGGTGGCGTTCTCATGTATGTATGTTAGAGATTCCTTTATTACAAGAGATGAAATGTCAACAAATCAATATTTTTGTGATTCTCATTTTACTGAATTAAAAAAATTAAGAATATTGTTGATACCACCTATAGGCCTACAGTATTAGTATTTCTTATTTTAACAAGGTAAATTGAAATTATTAAAACAAAAAGGGGTACAAA
>NW_022751716.1:0-1452 GCF_011630105.1 Anneissia japonica
GGGTCGAAAAAGACTACAGGAGTAGTCGAAATATTCGTTTCATTGAGTCCCTAAAGTCAACATTTTACGTATTTAAGTTTTCATTACCGTTACGCAGTATTATATTTTATATGTTTCATAATCTTGCTAAAAGACAGACAGACAGAAAAACAGACAGCAGTGAATACATAACCTACTTGGCGGAAGTAATGAATACCTCCTTGGCGGAGCTAATAAAATTCAAATAGGTTAATCACCTAACTTGAATATAGGCCGGTGTGTCAGATTTTGTTTATCGTAATATGGCCCTATACAAAAAAGTTGTCGAAGTCATCGCAAATGCAGTCAAATGGTCAAGTGCGCAGATCTGTTTTGAAATGTGAGGGGGTGAGAGACATTTCGTGAAACCACAACCACATCAGCCCCACCATGGTTGGGGCTGAAGTGCGAAAATTTGGGGAAATAGTACCTCAGACGGCCGGAAATGACACTCATTATAGTAAAATCCATCATCATCACCATTATTTATCATGATCAATCAGAGATGCAATTAATAAGAGTGTACCATAGAAAATAAAAAACTTAGAAGCATTGCCTTTGATGGCCGGGGTCAGTACCCTCTGACCCCCCAGAACCGCCAATGTTTCATTTAAACACAATATGTTAATGTCCATTCTAGTTATTTACAAAGAAAGCATTCTAGTTTGATAATTAAGTTTATTGCTCAAAAGATGTAAACATATAAATATGAATGTTTTTTTTTTTCTTATTTTAAGACTACTGTAGTTATATAGTAGTTAAATTTGTATTTGTTCGACCAGTTTGTACATTCGGAAAGTGAAAATATTCGCAATGGTTCAGAGTACATGTGTGCCAAGTTTCATGCTTTTATCACAAAGTGCACGATTTTTCGACATAACTGCTGTACTAATAGAACGTACGTTAGTGCGGACAGTCCTGTGTGGCTGTGTTCGAAGCATTAGAACGGTTAACTGAGTTGCGGCGAGACTTTTTTTCATACCTTGTTTAGCGAACCCACCGACTGCAAATATTGATGATTTCGAATAAAAATAAAGTTTTATTTTTGGCCGATTAGCGCACCCGCCGCCACGAAAAAGGTTTGAAAAAAACAAAAAAATATCTTTATTTTTATTACACCCTCCGCTGCCTTGAAATCTCCAAAGATGAGATATGTATATTTCTTCCTAATTATATAAATTTAAAGCATTTAACCATCCTATTTTACATTCACCAATAAAATTTTATTTTTGTTTTCTCCTCCGTCTGAATGATTTTGGCAAAACTATTTGCTAAACAAGAAAACAAAATTTTATTTTCATTTTTATTCCGCCCTTCTTCGATAATCTTTAAAAAAAATGAGTACTCGAGCATTCTCTAGCATTAAGAAGTACAATTTTCTATGACTGGATGATTAATTGCGGGAGTTGGTGGGGGATTGGTACCAGGGGCGGA
>NW_022751716.1:1491-2736 GCF_011630105.1 Anneissia japonica
TTGTGCTATCGATCGCCAACACCACCCTTTGACATCTGGATCCGCCCATCCTAGGTACATATGGTCCTACCATGTGATGAAACACATGCGTGATCCTAAATTTGTCACGCATTTAGCAGAAGTCTATGCGTGATATAGGAACTATCACGAATTCAGGGGAAAATTTATTTAAAATTAGAAGAAATTGGTTTTATTAAAAATATGAAAAAAAGGTCATGCAGTAACTTGAGTCATTAGAGAGTATTACGTGAATAATTATTTCACTGAGTTATAAGTCGGTTTATTACAGAAAAATATTTTTAAAAACTTTTTATCACTTGCAAATTGACACCTTATTAAACATTTCAAACATTTTTGCCTGCAGTCTGGAGGTTTAATTTTGTAAATGAAATTTTCCCAAATAGTTGTCTGTACTGAACACGATGGATCAATCAGCATACATTCCATAATATTTTTAGCCCATTTCCTTTGTTGAAATTTTGGGTTCCTGAAAGCTGTATAACTTAATTAGCTTTTATGGTTACGAGTTGAGTGTTGCTTACACTCGAATGCAATGTTTTGGGTTGATAAATTCCTAAATTTGGAATTGTATCTCTTCCAACTGCTTTATTTTAATGTTTGAGTTTATTAGGAATATTGCTCCCAAAATCCCTCATCTTCACTGGACTTTGGTTTTCAATAGTTCTGGATTTCAGTGTGATATGAAGCAGAAAAAACAGTTTCTTGAAAATTGTCCGCAGTGGTTTGTAATTGTAATTTGAAGCACTGATTTGTGTTTGTTTTTAACTGGAGACACAATATGAATGTAGGCTTCCCATGTCTTCTTTTTCTTTTTTTTTTGCCATATTTTTCAATTCATTAACCTGAAATGATAAAGTATAAAATGCAAAATTAATTATTCATGGTAAAAAATTAGTGAAATATAAAAAATGACTATAGTCATTTTTTTTAAAGGCACCCTTGCAGTATTATTGGTTTACAATTTTGCTGCCCGTTTCATAATGAAAATTAATATATATATATAATATATATATATATATATATATATATGTATATATGTATATATATACATATATGATATTGAAGAAAGTTAGCCGTTAACACTCTTGAATAAATATAATTTAAATCACCAAAGGTACATATACAGTGTTTAATAAGGACATGATGGAACATCGTAGGCTACCCTGTAGCTTTACAACGAATAAAGTCCTATGAAAAATGTGTATGTATATGTATATATAAATG
>NW_022751716.1:2888-5113 GCF_011630105.1 Anneissia japonica
TTGATGTGTTTCAGGAACATAATAATATATTTATTTTAACACAAATATTTCGGTCGTCCCTGCAACCTTCTTCAGTGTGAACTATATATATTATACATACATCGTAACATCGTAACAAGCTGCATTCGTAAACTTTCGTACTTTCTTGGAAATAGTCGCAAGAAATTATTATGAGAGTTGATTGGTAGTCGGCTTGTGATCAAAGGTGACGACTGGTACCGACTGGTACCGAGATTCACAGTCACTTGCCTCGGCAAACCATTCGATGACATAGTAGCTACTTTCAGTAGCCACAAAAATTGATCAGCAAAAGGAAATAGGCCTATTTGTGTGTCTATATAGTTCGGGTGCTCAAATTAAACGTGCCTTGAAACTCAAATTGTATGTACCTGTATTTTCAACAAATTTACACTCTCTGAAATCGTATTAAAAGAGCTTTAACGGTGTAGGCATTTCAAATCTTTCAGGTTGGTAACTATATGGTCCTACACAGTGGCGGATCCAGGAATTTGAAATAGAGGAAACTCAGAGAGGGACTTTCACAGATTGAGGTATACTACCCCAGCCCGACCATGGTTGGGGCCAAGAGGTAAGAAAATATATTTTATGGCACCTCTAGATGGCCCGGAAATGGCACTCGATCTGAACTTCACAATTTCAGTAGAATTTTCTTTTTTTCTGATTTTTTTTAATTAAAAAAAAAATAGGGGAGGGGAGACAGGACTGGCTATTCACTCCCCACCCCTCCTTGATTCCTTCACTGCTACACGAAAATCTTATCAAAACAATTATTATTATTATGACGTCATTAATCGTAACTTGAGGGATTTCCCCGAAAATATTTCCTCGGGAATTCCCAAATGTGATCATCAGTCATATTGCATCACTCCCTGATAAAACAAAGGAGTTACTGACTGTGACGACTTTTAATACACTGAAATAGACCGTATCTCCGAAATCAAGAGACTGGTAGAGCATAATTTATTACTATAAAACAAGGGTATAAAATCTAGCTTAGACGTTTAGTCAGTCCTCGAGTCGTACTAGTAGTAGCGTCCTAGACCATCACCGGAAAGTCCAAAATGAAGCAATTGCTTTTATAGGCCTAGGCCTAGCCCAGGCATTTCTAGTGGAGAGTGTATGCTACTGTGATGAAGAAGAAATGAAGGCATAAAAAGTCTGTCTAGCCTAGGCCTATTATATACCTTAGGCTGGCCAAGCTATCCTTTTTTGTATTCTATTGTCTTAGCCCCTCCCTATCTAGGCCTCATCATGATGATAAATGTTAGCCAAGTCCACCAATTAAGGTTGGAATTCATATTAAACTAGGCCTCGCCTGACACTTACTTTCACGAATTGGTCTGTCATGGAACAAAAGATAACTACGGAGTCCGGTCATTTTGAGCTGGGATATATTGGCCCCAGGACGTTTGTGCCCAGATTGTTTGGGCCTTGGATCATTTCAGCCCTAGAACATTTTGGCCCCGAATTATTTCATCTCCGTATATATTCTGCCCCATATATCTTTTCGGTCTTGGATAATTTCGGTCCCGGCTGATTTCAGCATTTTTCGTTTTTTATTTATAAATAGATGTATGCCTTATTTTACTATTTCAATATTATTCGCTGTATAAATGAAAATAAAGCAAATAAGCCACAAATTACTGGCATTTAAACACAGTCGTTTCGACCTCCTACTGTAACTCGATTGGAAAATTTCTTGCTGGACTGGAAATGGGGGAGTGGAACAACACAGCGGTCACTTCATCTACAGTGTGTGCATTTCAAAATATATTGTATTTCTATGCTAGCAACTTATTCAAATCTTTTTTTTACCACAAATCATCTATTTTTTTTCCAGATTTGGATACCATTGTACCGAAAGAAGGGGATGGCAGAAACTTTGAGAGACCTAAAACTGAGAAACAAGACCATTGCGACCTTGCAAACCATTCTAGTCGAAACCGGACAAAACACCATTGATCAACTATATAGTAGGTTTCGAAATCATAATGATATTGTAGGACATGAAGATGTGCTTGAGCTATTTGGCTACAATTCAAAAGAACTTCAACAAAGCATTGCAATGTTCCCACAATATTTCACCATCAGAGGTAAACAAATAACATTAGGAAATCTGGTTAAAAGGGATGGGAACAGTGATGCAGATGCACAAACTTTTCTACAGAAGAAACAGGCCTTACAAAAGCAAAAAGAAAGTGAAA
>NW_022751717.1:0-568 GCF_011630105.1 Anneissia japonica
GGACAGCTTAGCCCCACCCCCACAAAAAAATATATCCTACATCCGCCACTTGTCAGGAGAATTATACTTTCTTTATTGTACAGTACAAATCGTTTAAAAAAAATTTTTTTTTTTATAATTTGCTTTATAAATGTCTCTGTGTTCAATTTTCATGTTCCTCTCCGTAATCTTCGTCAACCACTTCTTAATGTTAAATACTCCCCTGTCAATGTCTGTAAAAATGGTTTGTTTTGTCATCTTTCTTTAGCCTACAATTGCCTTGATGAAAACGACAGTCTGGATATTTTTAATTGTAGTTTCAATCAATTTAAGTTTGTGCTATTATTGTCCTATAATTATTTTATTGTGGGGTTTTGTCTTTATTGTGCTTCTTGTATTGGTTTTATTGATATTCATTGTTATCTCTAAATATTACTTTTATTTATCATTTAATATTACAAACTTTGATACTATATATTGTATCTCATGTATTCTGTTCCCACCTATTATTGGTACTTTACAATGTTGGATGCAATAAAGAATTATATATATATATATATATATTATATTATATTATATATATAATTTT
>NW_022751718.1:0-527 GCF_011630105.1 Anneissia japonica
TTTATCATATATAAAAATACAGTTTTTTGAATTCAGATGGCAATATGGTGACGTCACAATATCCGATCAGCTATTATGATATATAAAATCATATCTACAACTCATGTGCTTTTAGAATATGTAATAAAAAATTGGGGTCACCTTTCATCCTAAGGAGCTATAACTGATTGAAAATAGGCATGATATTAAGCACATTTTAAATTTGACGCACGCGTACGCGCGCGTTATAATGCGCGCACAGGAAATTAAGGTACGTAACATTTAGAATTCAGAAATCACAGCTGGTTAAGGTGATTATTGGGTCATTAAATGTTTGAGGAAAGAAAGATGAGGGGGTCATCAAAAATGGAGACGATAAATGAAAAATGAATACGAAGTAACAGAGTAAAATAAAATAAGCGAAACAAGGTATTCAAGTGGTCCAATCTTAGGATGTTAAATACAAGTTAAATAATGAAATATTCTGGTGGTACAGTCAAGGGTCTAAACATGATAAATAGATTACTGACAAAATAAATGACATATTC
>NW_022751719.1:0-964 GCF_011630105.1 Anneissia japonica
AGGCTTTATTTTTCATCTCGTCCCCCCACTTTCAGCTACGGATCGATGCCCTTGGGTCAGAGGTAAGTATTTCAACGTTTGTATGATACACTGAACATTTCGTGTCGAGAGAGTTGTTCCAGTTTAGTTTTTTCTTGATTGCTTGTCGTCGGATACTACTACATTTAAAACATATTTTAAGGGGAATTCTTTTGTCGTCTGAGGTTCTCCTTAACATTGTCAAATTTTATCTTTAGGGACAGTATTTTTATTATGGAACTGTTTTCACCCTCTTCATTGTCTTATGTTCCCCATGGCAACCCTTTCACCAGGATTTTTAAAGAATGGTGAAATTTCAGAAAATGTCCTCAAAATTTTAAGGGTGGATACACACAATTGCTATTTTAGTACATAACAAGTGACACGCTAAGTCTATTTATTGACCTTGCATTTGCATTAATATTTTTTTGAAGCGTGGTTCCAATATTTTAAGCATGGCGAATAATTTGCCTTTTTAATATTTTTATTTAAATTATGTGGTTTCTGTGAGTATCCTACGTGAAAAGATATTTTTATCTGCCATTAAAGATTCTAGTTTAATAATCGTTTTTCATAATATTAATTTATTTACATATATTCTTGTTATAATAATGATTTACTATAAATATTGTTTAACATTTACGGAAATAAATGTTGTTTAATGAATGAATAATTATTCAAATCCACTTGCACTTGACAACAACAACTAGGCATCAGTTATTATTTTTAATGGTGTCTACCACATATTTCTTCTTCAATTATATACAGATACTAAAAAAAATCTCCATTGTACAAGTATATTTATTCAGTTTGTTTTCAACGTAGTACTATCAGATTGTTTTGAAAGCTTAATGCAGTCACTATAACAATATTCGAATTTCACAAATTTCGACTGGAGGAATTCAAAATCCACCCACTCCTGTGTTGGAATCCATTATTATTTCTT
>NW_022751720.1:0-1529 GCF_011630105.1 Anneissia japonica
TTATTAGTAATATTAGGGCTTATTTCAATATTTAAAAAAACAAAACAATCTGTCAATTAGCCTTCCTTACTGGCACTATTTAATCAGGTCACTTTGCTGGGAAATTTTTTATATCACTACTGTACCACATAATGGTAAATAAATTTATATTTAATGTAACAAAAATATGTAAAGAGCTTTGACGGTTGCCATGTGATGTTGACCTCTCACCTGTCTCGCAGAAGGTTCCAGTGAAACACGCAGAGCATTCACACTTGAATGACATGCAGTTTGAAGCTGATCGTCTACAAACACCACCATTTTGACACAAGCTGTTGACGCATGGGTCGAAAACTGATTAAGACAAAATAGACAAGTATATTATTGTTTCATTCTTTATCTATCAATTTCAAAGCAGCATAGAATTGTAAGAGGTCTGACTGTTTTGATTTTGCATCCACACAATAAAATGAAAAACAAAGTACTACCACAAGATGGGGGGGGGGGGCGACCTATTAGAATTTAAATAGAATTCGAAACTTGAACGTGCATTCTATTAATGTAGAATTCTTTCAATACACACAACTTTTACATTCTTTTCGATACAGCACTGTTTTCCGATTTAGCCATCAATTTTGCTGGTAAAAATAACCAGCCAACCTGTAAAAATTTTGTGTTTGTAAAATACAAAAACCACTGAAAGGCCTAGGCGGAGGAATAAAGGAACATTATTCCAGTCTAGGACTAGGTTATTTGTTGTATTTCCAGGTCATTAAACCCCACTCAAAAGGGGCAATGCCTCACACTGCATTTTTATGGACAAATGTACCAGTAAAAATTATTCAACTGTATAAAATTGAGCATATGTCTCTGACCAAAGGAGGGGACAAGGTTTTCCCACCTTGCAGCAAGCGAAGACGGTTTAGTCTTCTCCATATTATTAGTCAATCTCCATATTTTCAAGCAAAGTCTTCATAAAAAGTTTTTATTTTATCCATTGTCATCCCCGAAACTTATACTGGGTTGGTGTCCAGCGGTGGATAGTTTCACTGGTAGTTAAGATATTAAATATGTGTTTATTGTTTTCTTTAACTCATTTTGTTTTCAATACTTTTTTCTTTTCTAATTATGTATGGCCTTGCATGGCCTTGATGAAAACACCCATGGGTGATTCAAGTGTCTCTGTGTTTAAATAAAGTATATTATTATTATTATTATAGTTTGTTCTAAGGCTAAATCATAAGAAATATAGTTATTTCTCAGTACAATTCGCAATGCTCTTTTTTGGACAGACTCAATTTTATATAATTTTTTTAATTCCCCAATGCCACACAGGGCAAAAAAACTCCAGGATAGGTCTATGTAATATGTAAGCACAAATTAAGTCATTCAAGGGTGCGCCCAACCCTCTCATTATTAATAGAGCAAACATCCTTCGAGATGCTTTTAGAAACAATCTCAGAGACATGAATGTCCCATTTCATATTGTCCTGAATTACCCCCTGGGTATTAATCCCCTGGAAAATTACCCCCCGGAAAACAACCCCCCA
>NW_022751721.1:0-1278 GCF_011630105.1 Anneissia japonica
TAATTTTAATATTACATTAATAAAATGTTACTATATTAAACTACTGTAGTATTGTTAATAAATAATTCAGTTTCAGCTGTTCAATTGCCATCTAGTGTTTCCATGGGCTCTTCCCTTTGAGTTTGTTTTATGGTCATTGGTATTATACAGTTTTGAAATTAATTTATTAAACATAATAATACAGAGGGTAATAAATATATGGTTATCAAGATTCTAACAAGAGACATCAAACAGTTCGTGCAGATGCTCTGTCTACAGAGTTCTGAGTAATTTGCTTGGCAAATTATCATTCATGGCTGGATGCAGACTACCAAAGTGTACAATGGGCTTTATCTAAATGGCCTGTGCCCTTATCAGTTCTCACCTGTCCAATGCTGTAGCAATAAAGACTTCAGGATCTATTCCTTCTGTCAGGGGTGGATTAGGTAGAGGCAACATTGGAGACATACATATTTGTTCATCACAGCCCGCAATTTTGTTGATGATAATTTCATTCTCTTGCTGACCTACAGTACAAAATATTTGTTGGCATGAATAATCACTTATTAAAGGGCATAATGAAATGGGGGTTTTTTGAAGCTGTGTTATTTGTTTAATGGACTGTGTGTAGCATCATGTGTAGTACCAAGCAGTATATTATACAGTATTGTGTTCACAGTACTACAAGAATGCCTTTTACACCTAAAATCATTAAAAGTCTCCTTGGAATGCAAATTCCCTGATATCCCTGATATAATACTGATACATTAATTATAAACTGATGTAGCTTGAGAAATGAATTAAATTTAAACAGTTAACAGTTTATTTATTTTTGCACCCGGGTACATAGGGTTACCATATTTATTTTGTTTATGATTTATCATAGTTCTGTAAACATATGATTGACCATGGCAGGATTGTCTATAAAGTACCTTTCAGTTGCCATTATTAAACAGACACTGTGGATGGTTTAGATGATAATAATAATAATAATAATAATAGTGTAGTTTTATATAGCGCACATATCCATCTAATGTAAGATGCCCAGGGTGCTTGAAATGTGGACTAGGAACTCGACCAATGACTTTCTTCGCCCCTAAGGGTCCCTTCGTGTCTGTGCTCCTCGGTAACCCGGTACCAGCAACTCTCGTCGTCCACCACTGAGGCTGTCTGTTCCAGTACACCGGGGTAACCCCCTACTCGTCTCGAAGGATGTACTGGGTTCTTTATAGTACACACAAGCCATTGTATACACTGGGCCTACGGTTTATAGTCCTTATCCGAGAAGACTTGTTCTAC
>NW_022751722.1:0-1116 GCF_011630105.1 Anneissia japonica
ATCGTACCGAAGAACTCAGTACCGTACGTTGTCTTGTAACATAAAATCACATATATAGTGAAAGTGTTTTTTCCCAAGAGCGCAGATTTTAAACTATTTTACATAAACATGAATATATGAGATGAAGCCGATACAGAGGCTACCTAGGATAGATAAATTTATAAAATATCCTACGAAAATATGTGCATGCAATAACTTACAAAACTCTTGAGTCAGGATTTCGAAATATTTTATTACATATATTTCAACACGTAATTTAAGTACATTTCTATTACGATATGAAGTAAGAGCATTTCCAACACCAATATTCTAGCGTTCTGTTGTTTTATATTATAATAATAATTTATTAGGAACTACACTTTTCAATCAGTGGCACACTTCTCAATCAAGGTGCGTCCAAAACAAAATGTACAGTAAAGTTCACAAAAAAGACTTATGCTAAGAAAACGACAATTCAAAATTTCAAAAAGGACATTAAGGAAAAGCAATTAAATTAAAAGCAATCCTAAAACTAAAAAATTTAAGGCAAAATGAAGTGATGCAAACAATCACATGAACAATTATACAAACACTATACAAACATACATGAAATACACACACAGTACATAAGTACATATATATCCATACACAACTGTATACCCAGTCACATGACTGTACCGTACTCACAATTATAAACATAAAGACATACAGTATATACTGAACTCTATACTACAACACTTATCACACAAGAAGCACACATATCAGGCGAGATAACACATAAGCATATAAAAGTAAATCAAAAATCATAAAGTAATACAGGACTAAAATCAAAAACGTTCGTTTTCTTTTTTTATCTCATTTCTTTTTTTCCATGCCCTTGTAGCATACCTTTTACAAAATTTGTCAAATTTTTCTTCAATTTCTTTTGGAAGATTTAGTGAAAAAGAGCCAAGAACATACATTAACTTCTGATCGGTTGTTGAATTTATAAATTGGTTCCAAATTCAGTACCGTTCCAAACTCAGTACCGTACGTTGTCTTGTAACATAAAATCACATATATAGTGAAAGTATTTTTCCCAAGAGCGCAGATTTAAGTAGTTTACATAAACATGAATATATGAGATGAAGCCGATAC
>NW_022751723.1:0-506 GCF_011630105.1 Anneissia japonica
CTATAATTCGACTTTCAGAACTGGTCTTGTGTACTACAGCATTTGCCTTTAACCATAAATATTATGCCAAATGTCTGGAGTTAGCATGGGTAGCAAAATGGCACCATCGTTTGCATGTCTCTTCATGGGTCATCTCGAACACCAAATCTTGGCACAATTCAAAGGACCTAAACCCGAACTATTTAAACGTTAAATTGATGAGTGCATAGGGGCTACCGGTGGGAGCATTGAAGAATTACATGGATTTATTAATTTCGCTAACAATTTTCATCCAGCTATTGACTTCACTTATGAAATTTCCTCAAATTCGATGGCTTTCTTAGATATTAAATTATCTATTGAGGAATTACGGCTCACTACATCAGTGCATTATAAATTTACGGATGCTCATACTTACCTCAATTACGCTTCTTCGCATCCACCATCGTGCAAACAGGCCATACCATATTCACAATTTCTGAGACTCAGAAGGATATGTAGTAATGACGAGGACTTTAAATCAAAAA
>NW_022751723.1:559-945 GCF_011630105.1 Anneissia japonica
AGATGTGAGAAAGTGCATACTGTTACTCATGAGGAAGCATTGAATCCAACATTACGTGACACCACACAACGCACGCCTCTGGTTTTAACTTACCATCCTACCTCTAAGAAGATTGCTAAGATTATAACAGACAATTATTATATTTTGGAATCAGACCCAGCCACCAAAGACATTTTTAAGGAGCCTCCTATGATTTCTTATAAACGTGATCGTAGCTTGAAGGACCAGTTAGTTAAGTCAAGATTGAAAGCAATACATCCAGCAGATAATGTAGGCATGACTAGGTGTAATAGAAGTAGATGTAAGACATGTAAGCATGTTTATGTACGGATACTATCGTAGGACCTTCCAGTAATTTTTCTATTCGAGAGAAATTTACATGTACC
>NW_022751724.1:0-1071 GCF_011630105.1 Anneissia japonica
AACTATAATAAAAATAGAGCTAAATAATAATACAAGATTTTTAAATATCCTTTTCAGACTCAGACTCAGACATGTTTATTTGATCAAAATAATAAAAACAAATCAGAAAAATGCAACAGAAACACAGAACTGAAAATATCAAAAAGAGAAAAATGGATCTGGGAGACACTTATTATGGCTGGAACAGCCGCAAGCATAATAATAATAATATAATAATAATAATAATAATAATAATAATAATATTATTATTATTATTATTATTATTATTATTATTATTATTATTATTATTATTATTATTATTATTATTATTATTATTATTATTATTATTATTATTATTTATTATTATTATTATTATTATTATTATTATTATTATTATTATTATTATTATTATTATTATTATATTATTATTATTATTATTATTATTATTATTATTATTATTATTATTATTATTATTGTTGTTGTTGTTATTGTTATTATTATCACTAATTTTACTACGAACCTTAGCTTTCTAAACATCACCCTCGCCGTTAATTCTTCCGGCATTGTCCTCATCATCACACTCCTTACGCCTTTCTTCCGTAGATAGTTTATCGAGTGCGGATCGTCCAGAGAGTTGTAAGGCGGCACCAAAGGTCTGAACGGATACTTGGTCACCGCGTTCGTCGCTACGACGCTATCTAACACGAAGTCGTCTCGCTTCTCTTTCATTTGATCAGCTGTCGGTGGCCTGGGAACCCATCGGCGATCAGGAAGGCTGTTCATACTGTTCTGAGACGTGTTTCCTTGGCTTCCTTTTTTCTGAAAGCAATTTGAGAATAATATTGTGGTAAACATAATTATTATTTTTTACAGAAATAGCATCGTAACATGTTAAATTTATATAGGCCTACATAATAGGCTTATAAATATTTCGAAGCAGATAGATTATAAAAAAAATTAAAAAAAATGTTACACATTTTTTTTTTAATAAGAACACATTTTATAAGAATACTGAGGCTGAAACTGCTTAAAAATGAAGAACAAAATAAGAACAAATTGAGGCTGAGGTAAAATGTCAAATGAGGGTTTTAA
>NW_022751725.1:0-1136 GCF_011630105.1 Anneissia japonica
AACTAGTCATAAAAGTACTGAATATCCTGAGTTTTATTTTCTATTATATATTAGACTAGTACGGCATATCTATTTTTTATTGGATTATATTAGTATTAGTAAAGTTATCTACTGGCATGCACAGGAAAAAACATACTTTGTATTTGGTATTGGTTCCCAGCTCAAAGGGGAAAATAACTGAATTGAAAATGAGTCTCTTGTAGGGAAGATGAAACGATCATCTGAAATAAAAAACGCCAAAAATATATTAAATTATGATACAAATTCACTTCTGTTAAAAACATATTAGAACTTAAAAGCAGTGAGGTCTGACCTCTTTCTGGTATACTGATTTCTCGTTCATCATTATTGATGACAACCATCTTGATTGTAGTTTCAATTGTGCTGGTTACTACAGCATAGGTCTATATGAGATGGAAAGAAAAATTCACCAAGATTATCACCCAAAAAAATAAAGTTAAAATTAGGATAAGAAAATCAAATTTTGGGAAATCAGTGGATTTACCTAAAAAACAAAAAAAACCTTACAACTAAGGAATGAAAAACAGAAAACTCACTTTGCTTTCAAGATGGTAAGCAACAAAATTAGGTGTACATCTCAGTGGGACTTTACGCACAGGCCAAGGTGCATCGTAGGAAAGGTGAGAGGGCAGCACACAGATTCTCAAATCACCCTATAAAAAAGACCAAGATTCATCACATGATGGTAAGGCATCAAGAGTGGGTTCAGAGTGTACAACTCAGTACTGACTACAATATTGCCACTAGAACCCCACTTGAAGTAAGATGGTAAGGTGTCAAGAGTGGGCTCAGAGCATACACCTCAGTAATGACTTCACACTTGACTTATTTATTTAAATCTACAATGAAGAGAAATTGAAAAGGGGAGTAGAATTATGTAGCAGCCTTTTGGTAGTTATTTCATTCTTATGATCAATTCGTGTGTTCTCAAATTGTATGACTTTTATGGCACTTGATTCACATGTGTCATTTTATTAGATGCATGACCTCTATTCGCATCATACCTGTTTGTTGAAATACAAGAAGCCGTTTGGACAGTTAACGTTATTGAATGCTGCAAAGCAAGTGACGGCACCATCAACCGGCATGGGATGCATCCGCAAGGAACCACGAGC
>NW_022751726.1:0-2165 GCF_011630105.1 Anneissia japonica
AAAATCTAATATCGATGATTTTTGTAAATTTGATCATCTTTATTTTAGTTTTTTCAGCATAAAATAAAAACGAACAAATTTAGTGATATTTCACTGCCATGCCACGCATGGCGACCACAATAGGTGAAGTATCTAAACTAGAATCAACGTACAATAACTTCATTCGACAAATGGTTAGAAATGGATTTAAACGAGATCCACCTGCACCCAGAAATACTGAAACAGACAGTGAAGACAGTGACCAACAATCAACAACAGATGAATATGACTGAAGGTATAGGATTTCAAACGAAAATCTATATCAAATAACAAACATCATGCCACTTAGGACCTTCAGTATCAAGACCAACAATCAAAATGGATCGGTCATGTTATAAGAAGATCAATGATGATCCATGTAAAATTCTCACATTCCATTATATAACCAGCAAAAAATGAAATCTATTCTTCAATGCGTCATAGATGAAAATCAACTTGATAGAAGCCAATTTATCAAGGAAAGTTTCACCCATAAATATTAAATAGAACATATTGTAAATAGCATTCAGTTTTCCATATTTTTGTGTTTGGTAATTTGTGTACACGAGTCTCTCATCATACTGTGTTTTAGTGACCCAAAGCAGGGGCGGATTTAGGGGGCACCTGCGACGCCCACCCCCTCCCCCTACCCTTTTATCACAATTTTTTTTTTTTTTTGAGATAATTGAATGGGTACACCATTCCATAGAAAGGTTGATTCACATCGCGCAATGCATAGCTACAAAGACACGCAGATGCACCAGCATGGAAACCTCTGTGCAATAAATCACTCCATCGTATGGAACGCCGTTAGTATCTTCGGTTATGTGCAAACACTGTATTATGTGCAGTCGTTATGACGTTATGTGGAATGGTCATGACGTTATGTGGTTTGGTCATTATGTTATGTGGTTTGGTCATGATGTTATGTGGTTCCCCATTATGTTATGTGATTTGGTCATGATGTTATGTAGTTTGGTCATGATGTTATGTGGTTTGCGCCTTTATGTTATGTGGTTTGCACATTATGTTATGTAGTTTCGACATGACCTTCGGACGTCCTTGCGGAGTATGTGAAGAAGTGTGAATAAGAAGACGGCTGTACAAGTAAGCCTATATCAAGTTTCATTTGAAACTTTTTGATTGGCCGAGAGCGAGCGAGAAGACGTGAGTGCACCACACTCCGTCTATTTGACCAAATGACGGACGTTACAAGCATGCAGGAGCGAGCAGGTATGTGCTGTCAGACAACCCCATGCACAGTGACCACAGTACACTGATATGTGTGCACATCTTCATTGACGACACCCCTTCAGTAGACTTACTCTTTTAATAAAGTAGTTTTTGTGTAGACAACATTTGACACTTTTAACGTGTAATTTTTGCTTCCTTATTGTTTTCAAGTACAGTAGGCCTACCTGGTTTAATCATATTGTGTAATTTACAAGATAATACTGTATGAAATTGTATAATCCTGTCTCTAATTGACATGAAACAAAGTAGCCCTACCTAAACCTAGGGTCTAGGCCTATTTCCAGTGGCGGATTTAGGAGGGGTGGCGCGTAAGGGTCATACACCAAGGAGAGTGCTATACATAAATCCACTTGGTGAGACATAAACACTTGTAATTTACTCAATGTTAATATACAGTAGCGGATTTTGTTGTTTGACGACTTTTTTTAACGGATTTTGGATATTAGTTTTCCTTTTCGCTGATTTTGTGATTTTTATGCTTAATGTTGCTAAGAAACTTCATCATGTTTTCTAGAAGTGAAATTTCTCTTTTGAAATGGTGTACATTTATGAGCCTTTGCATGTTGTCAAAGATTATGTTTGAGATGTTCGTGGAAGAGGCACTAAAACCCACAGCTGTGAGTAGATGAATTATTACTAATTCATGACACATGTCATAGTTGCATATTGCAGGTACCCTGTATATATATTTTTTTTATTGATTTGTTACTGAAAACTACCATGCTGGATAGTCAAAATCGACTCAATACAACCTCATATTCCTCAAAATGTGCTGGGCTTCAAGGGGGCTTCGACCCCTTCGACCCCCACCAAGGGCTCTGCCCCTGGACCCCGCCGGGAGCCCTAGGCGGTCCCCTGGCCCCCAGCCTAAGGCTGCTCGCTTCGCTCGCAGA
>NW_022751727.1:0-537 GCF_011630105.1 Anneissia japonica
TTTCGGGACACCCGTGAAATTTGGATGCAGTTGAAACATTTTTTAAATGTTATCATTGCTCATTGAACTTTGACCTTTTATTACCCTTTAAAATTTTCTGTGACTTGATTTTGACCGATGAACTTGGACCTTTTATTCTAATATTTCAACATGACTCAGAATACCATAAGGATAATTACAGTGAAATTTAGGCACAGTTGAAGCATTTTTATATTTGACCTTTTCTTTATAAAGTTTGGCCTTTTATCGCTTAAATATATTCAACAGTATTTAAAATGTTACAGGCACCATTCTTGTACAATTTGGGCTCAATTGTATCATTTTTATGACTTGACCTTCACTCCACAAACTGTCACCTGTGATCATATATAGTTTGGTTGCAGACTCTCAATGCAGAGAGAACAGTTTTATTTTAAGTCAAACATTTTCTTTTAAAAACTTATTATTACGTTAGTGGTTAAAGGGATATTACGATAGTGGGTAATTACTTTATTACGTTAGTGGTTGATTTTTATTACATTAGTGGTTAATATTAAA
>NW_022751728.1:0-574 GCF_011630105.1 Anneissia japonica
GAACACCGTCCTAACCATAATAATCGACACCTTACCCCTAAACGATACAATTTTAAAACACACACTAAAAAAAAAAAAAAATAAACTCCAGTTGTTTTTTTAGAAACTCGTTTAGTGCCCACACGATGTTTGCACATGCCACAGTACATATTTGATTGTCCACAAAGATAATAAAACAAATCGACCAACGAGTGTAGTCTACCTTACATAAGTATTTTTGAAGCAACATTGATGTAACGTAATTGAACAAGCATGACATGGTTGTTTGTCTTGGACTACGTCTGTAGTCAGAATCACAGTCAATCACACAGAGGCGACACATGAGTTATATAGGTCGGTGGATATTGCCAGTTTGATAAATGTTTAAAATTCCAAAATAATAATATCAGGATTGATTCCATATAAAATGCATATAGACACGAATTAGCACTAAACATTAAACATACACATATAGGCCCAATATACTGTTGTTGGCGTCATGATATTTAATTGATTCATTGGTTTATAAAATCAATTATAGTATAGATATAACATTTGCATTTATATGATTATTAAATATAGGCCTAAAGGCATA
>NW_022751729.1:0-2207 GCF_011630105.1 Anneissia japonica
ATAAGGCCAGTACACAGGGAATATATCCTCTGGCGCAAAAATTAGGCCTGGAAGCCCGAAAGTCCGATTTCCGTGCAGATTTTTACGACATGAACTTACATGTAATAACGTATTATGAAGTAGTTACGATTCTGCACACCTTTTTTCATAAAAGAAAGTATAATACATACTCCAAGTATTGAAATACACGCCATCGTGTTGGGATTCAATATTTCGACATTAATTATGTCATCATCAGGAATCATCATTCTTGATGATGACATAATTAATGTCGAAATATTGAATCCCAACACGATGGCGTGTATTTCAATACTTGGAGTATGTATTATACTTTCTTATCTGAGATTAATCAGTGGACCTTTCGGTTTTTTCATAAATTTTTTGTAGAAATATAAGGTGTTATCTGCACAATCAAAAAAATACTTTACAGTATGGCCATACGCTATCTTGGTAATAATATAGTCAAAAATCTAGGGACACTCACCATTACTGAGATACAGTACTATAGCGTACCATATTCCTAGCCACAATAATTAGATACTATAGTTTAAAAAGTTATCCGAGATCAAAGTTTCTGATCTGGGACTGACCTAAATCTAGAACAAGTCTAGGCTTGGCAGCTTTATAGGCAAGCATATCATTATCTGCTGTTCTCTCATGTATACTGTTCTTTATTATTGTTTTTACTTTTCTTGCATATAGAACTATTGAAAGGTAGGTCTAGCAGCAGACAGAAGCATCAATTCTGTCAGAGGAGACCGATACAGTAAATATGAGTGTGAAAGCATTTGAACTTGTCCCAGCAATAGAGAGGTTGCAATTGTTAGGTGACAAAGCCAAGACTTCGGTATGAATATTATTTTTGTATGCTCTGCCCGTGCTATCAGGGTTTATGTAACACATACTGTCATTTTCCCATATATGAGGGTATGATGATGTCATACCACATCCATATAGCATAATGATATGTCATACATGGCAATTCACAGGTGATTATCACATGAAACTTGATAGTATGGACTGATAATTACTTGGATTTATATTAGAAAGCTTTCATTAACTCGTTTGAGAACCAATCCTCTGAGAAAAATGCATATTTATGTGTATGACTTTTCCAGCTTGGGCCTAGTTTTATTTTTCTCGTACTCACAACCCAAGATTCAGCCGCTGGATCCCGGGCGATGAATCGAGAATCAGAAACAGAATATATTTGCAACATTTTAATGAAATTTGATTATATTCTATATTAAATTATCATCTACTTTGAGGAAATCATCATAGTTAATAATAATTGAAAAATTTACACAAATTTTTCGCAGATGTTCACATATTCAATGTATTGTGTCCTAGGATAGGCCCTAGCCATTCCGTACCATTCAATTAGCCATTGTGCCACCACGGCCTAAGCATGTACAACGGCCGTAGCAACAGGCTGTAACGAGAACTGGTAACATTCTCGATAAATTGGTTCTCCAACAAGATAGCGAAAGCTCTCTATTTCTTCAAAAGATTTGTTCAAAATGTACTGTCTGTGTTGAGCTTCAATATAATAACCTTAAACAATAAAATTCATTATTTGAATTTGCTTAATTTGTATGTTTAATGCTTGCCTCAGTATACCTTGCAAAAGGCAAGTCTATCGTTGCAATCACTGCACCTTTTACAGGCAATTTAAGGCATAGGCATTACATCAGTACTCAATATTATAGAATACAGTATATTATTGAGTACACCTGTAGAATTAAACAGAAGTTGTACTTCATAATACATACAGTAGTCATTGTTATTCATTTATTAATTTAATGTTTTAATTGCAAAGTTTCAGGTATTTCCAGATTATTTAAAACAAAATAATATCTTTGATTTGTCCAAATTTTTTTATTGTTTCAGATTGAATGCATTGAATGTTGTGGGAAAAATCTATACATTGGAACAAGTGACTGGTAATACTGTTGTTATTGAAAGTTAAAAAGAGCATTTGTCAGTAAACCTGGGGAACAGTCAGTAAACCCAGACAGAGTAATTTATTTTGTATACTGTACAGAGCCATTTATATGGTGGCATAATTAATTAAATTGCATTTTGTTTCATTAACATTAACAGCTTTGTTGTGCATTTTCTACTTGAGGAGAAGGTTCAACCTAATGGGAAGATATCATTCACAAGTGATAAGCAATCTCACAAGTATTTAGCTGTTGTAAGTTAAT
>NW_022751730.1:0-1041 GCF_011630105.1 Anneissia japonica
TATAATAAGAATGAAAAAAAAAGAAAAACAAAACCCTTAATCAGTTTGTAAGATGGGACATCCAGAAGCTGTCCATTTTCTGAATAAAAAGGAATCTTTTAGAAAATTTTCATTGTTGAAACACAATAGAGGGTTTCACTTCTCAAAAGACTTTGTAAAAATGTATATACTGTATGAACTTCCTCATAAATGCCACATGCCTCAAATAACATACATAAAATAAATGCAGGTTCTTTAAACAACAGAAAATAATTCTTTTACAGAAAGTGCACTTGCACTACATTACCTAATGTACAGTAGGTTGTTGAAATAGATTTCATGGACAATTGTAACACTCAATGTATTCATTAAGGAGACTCTATAGCTTAACCAAAGAGTAGAACAATAACAAACAATGCAGTAGGAATGAAATAATGTACATTTGACTTAGTCACTGCACTTAGTAAATTTTCTATTTAGGATATTTCCTCTTATGCACACTCACCTGACTTGAATTCATTCACATCCAACTCATCACTGAGGTCATTCGAAACTTTATGGTAAGGAATTGACATACTTTACTGTGAATTTGAAATACAGTATTAAACAAAATATAGAATTGTATGTGTCTTTCAGTAAGTTTATAAGAATCAACGCACCCTCTTTGATTGACTCTTGATTAACCATACATTGCGACAAATCAAAATAAAAAGCTCTACAGTGTACGTTATCAGTACATCGCGCCACCGACAGTCACTTTTAATTAATATGGGAGACAATGCAAAAAGTACCTGCATTTATTTTATGTATGTTATTTGAGGCATGTGGCATTTTTTAAAGTAAGGGAGAGTTGAAATTCGCCAAACCACTAGGCCCTGCAATCATTTTTATATTTTTAAAATATTTTTTCTTTCACCCTGACCTTCGCCATGGCAAACGGTGCGAAGGTCTGGATCATCATTTTTGCCCAAATGCAACGTAACATCAGCTCTGAAAGCAAGGTTCTCTGGGCGTGGGGTCCAGGGAACTGCCTAAGGGCCCGGTGGGGTGTTGGGGGGGGGG
>NW_022751731.1:0-667 GCF_011630105.1 Anneissia japonica
AAATTAATAGATCTCAAAATTGTGGTAACATGTCTGACTGGAAACACCTCATTCATTCATTTTTGAAAAAACGCTAGTGGGTCTTTTTTCCTGATTTGGTTCCTCACAAAATCCTTGATATTTCTCCATGTGCGTCCCTTGAAGATTTGTGGAGCAGCTTTCATTGCAGAGGTGATTGTGTCTTTTCCCGGAATTTTTCGTGTTCTTAGGAAAATCCCAAGATGCCTGTTGACAGCTTCCTTCTCGGCATCACTCCACATCTTTTTTGTCTGGCGTTCGCTGGTGCCTACTTTTTTAGTAGCATCTATATCACCTTGACAGAAAGATATAAATGTAAGTGATGAAATAACAACATAATTTCTGTTAAAAATAAAATTACATAATTTTCATATGTTAAGAAACGATTGAATTTGTGACACCAAGCCATGGACAAGATAACATTCTCTCAGTCATTTTAGAACTTTACTGACTGAAAGTACCTGCTATAAACATTTGCAGGATGAGGTGTTGTACAGTCACATTATCTTGACAAAAATTTATGCAGGAATATTAATATACTATTCTAATGATGACTGCTTTGAAGTAAAAGGATGATGAAAGAATTTATATTGAAAGAATTGAAGAATTTAGATACCCCAGAAAGATGTCCTGGGGAAAATCCATGCGA
>NW_022751732.1:0-805 GCF_011630105.1 Anneissia japonica
AGTCTAATGAAGATAAGCCCATCCAATAGTGACGTTAAGGGGTCGAAACCAGGACATAACTCCGATTTTAGATTGACAATGATTGAAAAATGTTAAATACAGGCACAATGTATACATCCTATGTACAGAGTCCAGTTAGAATATGTAATTATGTATCAAATTGATATATTATTATTACTGTACTATTATTATTACTATAGTACCGATACACTTCGACGGTTACAGAAGTGTTAAAAATCTTGTACCAGATGACGAAGTAATTACTGTATTGTCACACGGCTTTCGGCTTTCGTGAATAAACCACTTAAATATGCCTCTGCCGCTTTGGCTCCTCACACACAAGCCAATATCAATATACCTGTATATATACAGTATACACTTTTGTATTAACAAAATAACATTATTTAATTCAAGAATTGAAAAGGATGACACTTATCAATGATGTTTTAAGAATTCCGCATGAAGGGCGATGCAAAAATGGATCCGTATTTGATAGAATCGAGGCATTTTGTATGTTTTTTTTATCGTTTTGCGTATCATGTCGATATGCAGACATGGTTCCAAACTTCAGTCGGTCATAACAGAGTTGTTTTTGGCAAAGTGCAAAATCGTGGACATCATTATTTACGACAATTGTAACCATCTTTTGGAAACTCTCCAACAGCCATGACTTGCTCCAGATAAGCTTCAAGAATTTTGTAATGTTATTCAAACTAAGGGCGCACCGCTCAACAACTGTTGGGGGGGGGTTCATAGATGGGACCGTTCGACCCGTTTGTAGACCTGTACAGTCGCAAAGAATTAT
>NW_022751733.1:0-146 GCF_011630105.1 Anneissia japonica
AACGATATGCATAACACTTTCATTGCTTGAGGTTTTCTTATTTAGAATATAAACTTTATCTAGGTTATCACTGTGAAAAACAACATGAGTGTTTGCTAACTGTTTTGCAAATATTGAGAGCATGATAAATATAGGATACAACTCAA
>NW_022751733.1:185-449 GCF_011630105.1 Anneissia japonica
CTGTCTCTTATACATACCTTGTATCCATTGATTATTGAAGGTTGCCCCATAACCGACCGGCGTCGTAGTAGAAGTGTAAACAATCCGAGTCCAATCTATTGGGCATTTTTATGAGGGTTGTTCCGTTGTATTGGAACAAAAATTAAGCCAGGTCTTAAGGTCGTCTTTTGTACCCTGTGTGAGTTTTACACGACTGAATGGGGATGTCTTTCCTGCAGTGAGGCGGTATAACCTACACAAAAAGGCACGACCAGGTTTAATAAC
>NW_022751733.1:488-681 GCF_011630105.1 Anneissia japonica
TTAATGACTGCAATTCGTTAAGTGTTATTTCATCTACAGAAAGAAGTTTCTTAATCTCAACTGTGTAGCGTTTCAACTTATCTAGGGTAAGCCGTGCTTCCAATTTACATGTGTCAAGCTCTACCCCGAGATGTAAGCTTTGTAGGTGATGCCACTCCTAACTATAAGAATGGAATTATATTTGTTGAAATTT
>NW_022751734.1:0-763 GCF_011630105.1 Anneissia japonica
GTGAAAAACACATTTAATTTGTGATCAAGTTTTCCGTTTTCAAATAAAGTCATTATTATTATTATAACGTTGGGATGTAATCAGACCAGATTGATACTTTATGGTGTACTTATTAAATTCAAACTGCATGTAGGTATGCATTGTAAAGAGGGGGTAGAAGAAGAAAGGGATTTAAATGATTTAGAATTTGGGTGGCTATGCTGCAATAATGAGAGAGGCACAAGATTGCACTGAATGGAGGAAACTAAAGGAGACTAACTCATACAGTCGATAACAACTCTTTGCTCATACAAGGATCTGCTACAATAAGCAGAATACTGATGATGATTGCATGTACTGTCTGAAAATCAATATGCAGAACAATTTAACTAAAGAAAACACTCAAATTAGACATATATATAACGAGTGGATAAAATTTAATACAGAAATACAAAGAGCAGTTGAAGCCAAGATGATCAATTCAATTCAGAAAGACAAGAAAATAGTGAGTTAAACTGTAGGCCTAAAATTATGAATTACTTGAATTTGAATCATTTATATGTGTGTAGCAAATAAAGCCAGGAGCATGCCTAACACGCTCTAAAACTAATGCACGTCTAGACTAAAGCATAGAGTAAAGAACTGCAAGTGGGTCGACTCTTGAGGTTTCATTGGAACGCAAGTCCTATTTCAAAAAGTACTACCACAAACTAGAGGGAGTCCATCAAAGGGCATGTTTTCGAACTCAATTCTAATAGTACTATACCTTTAATGTTTCGTTGTG
>NW_022751735.1:0-764 GCF_011630105.1 Anneissia japonica
TTCGGGTTAATGTTGAATGTACTGTACCCTAATTTGACGCGTGCGCTTCACTACGCGCGCGTACGTGTGCGTCAAAATTTTAAAATGCTCAATATCACTTTTTGACTACATTAAAGCACGTCTTAGGCCATTTTGAGCATTTCAAATTTTTTTGAAATTTTCCACTACGCGCGCACATTTTTACGTGCGCAGCACGTACGGAAGCTAGAAATTACGTTATTTTACATATTTTGGGTTCCTGACATTGTTTTCACAAATTTCCATTCTTTTTGGTCATCTTTTGGCCAATAGCAATACCGTACGTGCGCATCATACATAGGTATCTTTGTGCGTATTTTGCCGCTATACAGTGAAATTATGCTAAAATCAGACCTATTTTTAATCAGTTATAGCTCCTTAGGTTAAAAGGTGACCCCCAATTTTTATTACATATTCTAAAAGCACTTAAGTTGTAAATATGATTTTATAGATCATAATGGCTGATCGGACATTGTGACGTCATCATATTGGCGTCTGAATTCAAAGAAAGTGAATTATAGCTATGACGTCATTTTAAAAATACGCATTTGAGCGTATCTCGCTTATCCTTTATCGATCATCTTCCAACTTTCAGTATGTTATAGCTGAGACAATTCTCTTTCATATATTTGACTTCTTTTTTGATTTTGATGACGTCATCATGGTCAAAAAAATTGTTTTTTTCTGACCCCCTCATTTTTCTTTCTTCAAAACGTTGATGAGCCCATATCATGTTAACCATTCAT
>NW_022751736.1:0-911 GCF_011630105.1 Anneissia japonica
AAAAAAAAAAGCTCACGGGTCCTGAAAAGGTAGGTCTAGAATTCTTTTCTTTTTTCCCTTTTTTTGTTGCCCAAGGGAGGGGTCAGTACCAATGACCCCCTTCCCCAGATCTGCCAATATAAATTGCGAGAAAATGTAACTCGGTCGGGTACTTGATAAACATTCTCTTTCCCATCCTTCTTCCCTCCTTCATTTTTTGCATTTCCGATCATACAAAAATCTCCACACATTATATATTTTTCGCCAAAAAGTGGGGGGGGGGTGGCGGGCCCCCCGCTTCCGCCGGCCATGAAGGCCAAGGGATTCCATTCAACTCAACAATGCCTAAATGCTACTAGGACCTACGTATTGTACTGACTAAAGGCCTATCCACCTCTTGCCTATCGTTGAGTTACAAATCTTAAGTATCTATCATCATTGTATAATTGCAAAAAAAAAAACACACACAATTGATAAGCACATTGCGACGTAGTGATTGTTTTCTATTTGGTGCTTTAAATGGAATTCAGACTAGGGTCGCAGCGGCCGCGAGTCAACAAATTTATAGATAGTAAATAAATAAAAATGAATAAGTAAGGCCACGTAAAATAAAACAATTGGTTAGCATCCCCGCCCGACCGTCAGAAAAGCCCCCGACCTGAATTTTTTTTTATTTTTTATTTTTACAAAACACTCAAAAACTCCATCTCCCGAAGGCAATTTATATAGACCTAGGCTTGTTTACCATCCGTCCGAACGCCAGCCGACTGGGCTTATCCCTGCAGTTCCATTCCATCATCGTCCCGTCTAGGCCTAGTCCTTGCTTCTATCTAGAAAAGGCCTAGTTTTATAGTAGTAGTATAAAATGAGTGTATTTGTATACGCGGTACAGCCATTGCAAAGCATTAAGATTTACTCGGGATTAGGTTTAT
>NW_022751737.1:0-586 GCF_011630105.1 Anneissia japonica
AACATTTATATTTTTTAGTTCGACAAAGTCTTTGTGACCGGGGTTCCGGTCCGACAAGGAAGGGGTGGGGAGCCAACTAACCTCCCTGCACCGATGGCAGGTAATAAACTAATTGTTTTTTTAAATATTTTTTCTAACGTCAGTGTCATATCTTTAATTTTGGTTGTGTTTGATACAATTTGTTTTTTTTTCTTGTACATATTGACATTATAGAATGCAAAAATTGATGTTAATGAGAAAAAGATTAAAATGCATTATGTACTTGTACATTATTTATGATCCTAGATATTTGTAATCAACAACACTTTTGGGGTAGGGGTAACATCTATGCTCGTAACCAACGGCAGCGAAGGGGGGGGGGCAGGAGCAATGATTGACCCACCTACTTTTTCTACTGGGGGACTCCCCAGGGGGTCTCCCCCCCACACACACACGCTTTTGTGACTGTTCCTAGCACCAGTGACAAACATTTTACGAACGCTGCAATGTCATAATTATTATTATTATTATTATAATTATTATTATTCTTATTATTATTATTATTTGGTGCTTTCACACTTTGTTTATTTGCGTCTTATAAATTTAC
>NW_022751738.1:0-703 GCF_011630105.1 Anneissia japonica
TTTGTACATTGTGATATTTTCATTAATGTTGAGCATTTGATCAAGATTAGGCCATTTAAGTTCCAAAAGTGCTTGAGTACTTGAGTCATATTTTCGTTTTTTGGTAATAATTTTAGCTGCCCTGTTTTGTAATATTTGTTTTACAAATTGGAGTATGTATTATACTATCTTAATTTTAGTAACCAGTCTCCAAATTCCATACAGTAAGGAACTTCAACAAAAAACACAATTTATAACCAAAAAAGCATCGTTTTTTTTTTTTTTTTTTTTTTTTTTAATGAGTGGCGCTATAATTTGGTTGCTAAAGTAACATGCTTGCCTTGTATTAGTTAAATTCCCATCAAGGCCAGATTATTTTGAATGACAAAACACAACTGCAAAGCTCATAGTGAGACTATACTGTAGTTTATGTATTATGACCTGCTTTTTGTTTATACGACAAAAAAACCCAGTTTTTTTCCCCTTTTTTTTTAATGAGTGCAGCTATAATTTGGTGGTTAAACTTTAACATGCTTGCCTTGCATTAGTTCAACTCCCAAAGCTCATAATGAAACTATACTGCAGTTTACGGTATGTAAGGGCAAATAAAAAAAAATACTATTTTCTTGTCCCCTCGCGTATCCATTTTCTCTGCCAAAACATTTTTTTTTTTTCATTTCCTTTATTTTACAAAATGTATGAAAAACTGGCTAACTCGCATCAG
>NW_022751739.1:0-728 GCF_011630105.1 Anneissia japonica
AGTCTAAACAAGTAAACAGGAAGGCCAAAACTAAACTTTAGAGGCGTGCCTCAATAAATAAGCCATCAACGCGGGAAGGACGGGACTCCTAAACAGAAGGTCAGAACTTGTATCGAAATGCCGCCACGAAAACAAGCACTACCGACGTCCGCAATAACCTAACTTCATACTACGTCCGCACAAGCAAGTCACATCACCCCACAACCAAATATATATATATATATATATATATATATATTCAAGGGATTTGAATTTACCGGCCGCCATAAGTACGTCTTCACTATGGATATTACTTCACTGTATACATCTATACCTATTGCTGATAGACTCACCGCTGTTCGACACTTCCTGGACCATGACAACCATACCTCTTGCTCCACCTCCACCATAATCCGACTTGCTGAACTCGTCCTGAAAACCACATCGTTTGAATTCAATGGTAACTTTTATCAGCAAATATCCGGTGTCGCTATGGGAACTAAAATGGGACCCAGCTTTGCTTGCTTGTTTGTTGGATGGTTAGAACAACGTATTTTCGATTCATATGATGGTACCAAACCCGATATGTTTAAGCGCTACATTGATGACTGCGTGGGAACAGCCTCGTGTCATTATGACGAACTCACTAACTTCATATCCTATGTTAATGACTACCATCCGGCGATCAAGTTCACCCACGAAATTTCTGCTACCAAAGTTGCTTTTCTTGACATTGAACTATCTATATC
>NW_022751740.1:0-850 GCF_011630105.1 Anneissia japonica
GTCGGAACCAGTCGCGTTCGGCGGACTCGTCGAAGCCGGCGCCGGTGATCACGTACGCTGCGTACAGCCGGTCGTGCCACCTGCTCTCGGGCAACGCCGATCGCAGGTGTCCGATCGTCCTGCTCTTGTTCCTGTTCGAGCGCACGAAGGATTCGACGAGACCGACGAACGTCCCGTCCGTCTCCTCGAGCACGGTGTTCCTCTTGTCGACGGCCGTCCTGAGGGCATCGTCGTTCAGGTGACCGAGTTTTCGGAGACCGTTTCGGAAGCTCCTGTTCCTGTGATCTCTCCTCCGCTTGAGTTCGGCGAGTTTCGCGAACGGAGATTTCTCGTCCACGAAGAGCAGCACGGCCTTCACGGCGCTTCGCTCTCCCGATCTCTTCTGCATCGCCACCACGTCGTCCGCGTACCCCAGGGCGTCCTCCATGAAGGTGTGCGCAACGTCGTCCAGACTGAACCGTCGGTAACTGTTCACAATTCCGTCGTGTCCTTCCCTCCAGCTCCGTTTCTCGATGTCGCCGACGACGACCGACCGTTCCAAGCACGCCCCGACGTTCGGGAAGTGATCTTCGATCTTCGTTCCGATCGGGCGCGAAGCTATCCGATGAAAAGTCTGAGAAGCGTCGATCATTATGATCTCGACGTTTCGGACGCTTTCGGCAAACGACCGACCGGTGCTCGTCTCCCTGTCCACGATGTCAGCAAATCTTCCTTTGATGCCCATTGCTTTCTCGTGAAAAAATGACGCATGACGTAACGGAAGATAGACATATATATGCATTCTTGCAAAGGACAAACCCTAAACCGTTAGCGAGTTTTTCTTCGCAGTCGCAGTCGCCGTCGTGAACAC
>NW_022751741.1:0-562 GCF_011630105.1 Anneissia japonica
CCCTGCTGCAGGCGACGACGGCGGCTGCGGCGTGCAGCTCCGACAGTCGACGGTACTCCGGAATCAGACTCAGGCATTTCTTCAGAGCTTTGATGAACTTGTTCCCCAACACGTACACGAAACGATCAAGCGCGGACGGTGCCGAGTCCTGATTTCTCATCGCGTCGTCCGAGTTGACGTACGCGTTCCTTAACGCCAGCTCTTCGTCGGTCATCGGAACGCGAAGACGGACGAGGTGCTCGCACACATTCAGCAGAGGTTCCTCCGTACACTCGCCGCGAGCGAAATCCTGATAGTCAAACTAATCGAAAGCTTGGGGAGAATTTTCAGCGAGCACGGTCGCCACCGTCATTGCCGCTCCGTACAGATCGGTCTTGGCGGACATCATCTTCCGATTTCGATCGCCGAGAACGTGACTCGCGTCCCTGTACGGAACGTTCGTCAGTTTCCTGTCTGTGCGGATGCACCCGAAACGGGGACGGACGTCCATCAGGTGCATCGACGTTCCTTGCGGCACGTATTCAGAAGAGGGCGAATCGGCAGCGACTTGACCGATGCCTTC
>NW_022751741.1:680-874 GCF_011630105.1 Anneissia japonica
GTCGACCCTGCTGTACGTCAAGTTATTCGGGGTGATGTCGTTGTGCACCACGCCCGATTTGGCGAGGAAAGTCAGAGCCTCGCACAGGTGCAGCGCCAGCGTCCTGACGCACGGAATTATCCCGTGACAGTATCTCAACGTTTGCAGATCGCATCCTTCGTTCGTCATCGTTATGGATGCGACGACGTTGTTCT
>NW_022751742.1:0-1061 GCF_011630105.1 Anneissia japonica
GCCGAGGGCTAGCCACCACCCCCACCCTAACTAGACTAGGCTAGGCCATGCCTAGCTAATATGCTGCCTAGCCTAGCTACTTTGCTTACTTACACTTTCAACCTCCCGTTTTCGTCGGTATATAGATTTCGTTGTTTTTCTTTTTTGGTCTGAGATGGCATTTCCTCAACATCTTCTTCCTCGTTGTCCTTTATTCTACCCACTTATTAAAAGTTTTTATATTTTTATTTTTCTTGGGAAAGAGGAAAAACGATACTTTTGGGTGACTTATTTGCGTTCTATTGAAGCCGAATACACAGAACCGTTCGGCATCTTGTTTGTTTACTTGTCGTCGGCGATTATCGTGTCAAAGTGCAATTCGATTGACCAATCACAAATCACTTACAGTCGGGAATATAACGCGGTTGTTTCAAATTATCTGAACGATCGCAGTGGGTTTAGAATGCGTATGAAAACAAAGATGGCGTATCGACATATCGGCCATTTTTCGGAGAAATTACTTTACAAATGTTTTTATTAATTTCTCAAATTCAACAAATTGTTCAAGGTTAGTATTTTGTGACTGGTTTATTGACTACCCAAGGATTCCAAAACCTTCATTCATTGGATTTTTGAAAATGGTTTCATATCCATTTTCACTTGGAAAATGTTCATCCTATGTGCATTAGAAAAATTTACTTTTACAAAATTAATTAAAACCCGGGACTTGCTCCCTGGACCCCACCAGCAGCCCTTGGCGGAATCCTAAATCGCTCGCATGCCTTTGGGAACAGATACCTAACAATTTTGCATATATATATATATATATATATATATATATACATATATATATATATACATATATACACACATATACATATATACACACATATACATATATACACACATATACATATATACACACATATACATATATACACACATATACATATATACACACATATACATATATACACACATATACATATATACACACACATACACACATATACACACACATACACACACATACACACATATACATATATACACACACATACACACACATACACACATATACA
>NW_022751743.1:0-205 GCF_011630105.1 Anneissia japonica
TGTGCAAAAAGTGACAATGTTAAAAAGTTGAGTCAAAAATGTAATTTTTTTTTTGTTAGGTTAGGTTTAGGGTTAGTATTAGGGTTAGAGTTAGGGTTAGGGTTAGGGTTAGAGTTAGAGTTAGGGTTAGGGTTAGGGTTAGAGTGAGGCAAAGTAAGATAGGCTGAAACAAACACTATTCCATTGAAAGTTTGAAGTTTTTCGG
>NW_022751743.1:222-693 GCF_011630105.1 Anneissia japonica
TTCCATTTAAAGTTTGAAGTTTTTCGGAAAAGTACTCGAAATATGGCGGAAAGTCAGAAATTTGCACTAAGTGCTCAACTCGGCGAGATAAGCACTTTTTTGCAAAAAGTGACAATGTTAAAAAGTTGAGGCAAAATGTAATTTTTTTTTGTTAGGTTAGGGTTAGGGTTAGAGTTAGGGTTAGAGTTAGGGTTAGGGTAAGGGTTAGGGTTAGAGGTAGGGTTAGAGTTAGGGTTAGGGTTAGGCAAAGTGAGATAGGCTGAAACAAACACTATTCCATTGAAAGTTTGAAGTTTTTCGGAAAAGTACTCGAAATATGGCGGAAAGTCAAAAATTTGCACTAAGTGCTCAACTCGGCGAGATAAGCACTTTTGTGCAAAAAGTGACAATGTTAAAAAGTTGAATTAAAATGTAATTTTTTTTGTTAGGCACGGTGAGATAGCCTGAAGCAAACACTATTCCATTGAAAGT
>NW_022751744.1:0-546 GCF_011630105.1 Anneissia japonica
TGAACGTCCACAGGACATTATATTTAAGTGCATATATAATAAAATAACAAATAATAGAAAACAATAATAATTTATATACTTATTTAATTTAATAGACCAATGGGATAAACCCATTTTGTAAATAATAATGTACAATTTAAATGCAAAAAAGAGGAAAATCTGATCAGAATGAAAAGGAAACCTTGCCTCCACCACTACTCGAACTCAGCACCTTTTTCTTAACGTGCAAAGGTCTTACCAACTCAACCAGAGAGACCTGTGGTCGAGATACATATTTATATATTACAACATTATTATTATTCTTTTAACTAGTATTGTATTTATATACTACTACACAGCAAAGTATTTTAATTTATATATAACATAGTCTGTATTCTTATATACATATATAGGTATTTCATAAAATCTTGCCACTGTTATTTAATAAAAATCCGAGAAGATGTATTATTAAGATGTCATACAATATTGATCTTAATTGACTTTTTTTATGACCATAATTATCTGACCATGTCACCACTTTTTTTGTTTATCTTTTGTGGGGGTAAC
>NW_022751745.1:0-966 GCF_011630105.1 Anneissia japonica
TGTATATATAGGCCTATATATATATATATAGCCGCTAACACTGTTTAATTATATATAAATCATCAAAGAAAGATAAATACAGTGTTAGAACAAAAAGGCACGTGAAACAAATCTGAAAAAATAAATAAGTAAGACACCGGGCAATAGGAAGCAACGGAATAAGAAGAGGATTATTGATTAAGTTTATAATGATAATGGTAATGGTAATGCTAATGGTAATGTTAATAGTAGTGGTAGCGGGAGCGGTTGTTGTAGTTGCTGTTGCTATAATTGATATTGCTGTTAAATGTTACGGACATTTTTGTTTGGCTGTTATTTGCCTAGACCATATATTTTCATTAAAAAATGAATCATATAATATGTTATAAAGATTTTTAAATATAATCCATAATACCTACTTTAACTGTATTTAGACATTCCTAATCATGAAATTATATATATTTATTATTATTCTTATTATTATTATTATTATTATCATTATTATTATTATTATTATTATTAAATATTACTATTTGTGTATAGTGTATAGTAATAAATAAGTTGTTAATTTAATAAAATAAGATTATTTAATGTGTATGCACCAAACACCATATGCATAAAAAATGCAAATGCTAGAGCCAGTGGTAGAGTACTAGCCTTCAACAATGAAATTTTCTCCTAAACAAAAGAAGATAGGGAAATTCAGATTATTACGTCCTTATTCGAATAATAATAATAATAATAATAATAATAATAACATAGTTATTATTATTAATAGTGGTAGTAGTAGTAGTAGTAGCAAAAGTGGTGGAAATACCTGAATATCCGATTATTTCAAAACGCATACTTATATGGCCAAACCAACTTACTGGTCGAATTCGAATGTATTGTGTCAGAAGGACAGTCGGAAACAGGCTTGTTACTTGTGTATTCTGATCATTGTTACCGACAAATTCCTGTTGTTGAGACAGAAATTTAGTTACGTCT
>NW_022751746.1:0-633 GCF_011630105.1 Anneissia japonica
TATAACTTACTGTATACTTATTTCTCAATAGGAGCAAATGACTGGCTCAAATGGATGTGATGCAAGCAGTTCCATCTGTGTGGACATGATGAAATGGACATGACCAATCCATGGTTAGCAGAAGGTGGCGATGCTCAGAGCTCTGCAGCAAGTGATTGAGGCCAAAATATTTAAAAAGAATTAAATTAAATTTTCTGAAGATATACTGAAATGCCACACAAGATGTGTATAAGAGACAGATATAATGGAGCCCAAAAATTTATGATGTTCGTCTTGAACTGATGCAATAGTGCTAAAATAAATACTGTACCAGTATTACTGTACCTGTTTCACTTGCAAAATATCTTTAATATTATTAAAAGGTATTATAATCCCATTCAATAGTAATCCTTTTGAAGCAAATATGTGACCGAGATTTAGAAACAAAAATTGTGAGGATTAATTTTGAAATATGTAATGTGCTAAGTTGATAGTACAGTATGAAAATATGGCTCAATATACAGTATACAGGAACAACTATTTTAATGTATGGTTTTGTACAGTCTTGTCTAAAGTTATTCTATGAAACTTTTTTAATGCCTGGATTATGCCTATGTCTGCATGCTGATCAATTGTATTGGAATTTAAGACAAA
>NW_022751747.1:0-687 GCF_011630105.1 Anneissia japonica
CCATGTTTCCAAGATAATTATCTTGGAAACTCGGAAACTCGGAAGGTCACTTTAAGCTTCCGTAGCTGGCCTATATTGAAACATTTTTCAAGGTAATACACCACATTTCCGTGTCGAACACTGGTGTTCATGAAACCCAAACAGAACAGGTTTTGTAACTAATACTAGCTTTTGACAAAGCTAGACTTGTTCCTTTCTACTATAAAAAGGTACATTTTTGCACCATCTTCATTTTCCGATAACAAAAGGTGCAAATATGAGCCTTTTAATCGATTATCCGAACTCTGCACCCTCTCTGCACCTTTTTATAAGAAAAAGGTGCAACTGTGCACCATTTTCTATCTTAGCACCTTTAGTTGCACCTTTATTTTTAACAGTGTGTGATATGTAAAATATGAAAGTAAATTGTAAGGAAAGAGAAGTGGTTTAAGAAATAAGATGGGGAGAATGCAGTGGAAATGAAGCATATACATACATAGGAGAAGCATCTAGAAGCATAGGAGAAAGGGTAAATAAGCACTATAATAAGTATGTAAACATAGAGAAAACTTCGGTGTTTTATCAGCCCATAAAAGAGGAGCACGGAGGAGAAATGAAGGCGTTAACGTAAACGACGATCGGACTACTGCTGAAGAGGGTCCAGACGGACCGAAAATTTGCGTCACATACAGTAACGGTAAGTGTTGA
>NW_022751748.1:0-745 GCF_011630105.1 Anneissia japonica
AACGCTGTGGGAAACAATGTATATGTATTATTACTGGATATTAGGCCTACTTACCGGTACCACGTCTGATTTCGAAGCACCCTCTCCACAACAGCAACCCGTTGATTTCTGTACTGTGCTCGTCGCTAAACCAGCAGCAATACTTAGGCCTATACTAAAAAATAAAGCGAAAATAGGCACAACCACCTGCAAAAGCAAATAGCCAACTGATGAATAATTTTAAACATATAATTACGAATTATGAACATTATAATTAAGTTAAAGAGGGATATGCAGAGGACCGAGAATACTGGAATGGAACTTCTTGAGGGACCTGCCTTCCGGCAGAACACTATTGATGATGAATTATGAACCAAAACAACATCAACAAAATTGTGCTGCAATCTGCAAACTTTATACCTTCTGACACCGGGACGCAGGGTTCCCGGAACGCCGCCCTCAGGGGCGTGTGCGAAGCACAACTCAGAGCAAAGATACTAGAAATACAAGATAGAGTTCTCCACAGAAAAAAAGTGTTTCACCGAAATGCATGGTGGGAATATAAACAAATGGGGCGCCCCGTACGGCTGGATCAAAAAAAATTTCTACCAAACTTTCGTTACCAAGTCGTCACGTATTTAATTGTCGATTCTTAATTAAAAATTTGTACACCGCGATGCGCTATGGCGACGTACGTCATTGGAGAAGGTTGCTGTGTAATAAATTGCAACACATTATGCAAACAAGGTCATCATTTATATGTTTT
>NW_022751749.1:0-860 GCF_011630105.1 Anneissia japonica
GGTATAACAATTCGATTACCCCAAAGTAGACAACCACTGAATAGAGATAACTCATCCTTCTTCCGGTAGAATGCTTCAAATTCTGTGTCTCTATCTCTGGGCCATGTGTCCTTTGTATACATGATGACCCTTGACAGTATAGGATCTCTCCTGGTGTGTTCTCTAACTTGATCACATGACACTGGTAATGCCTCAAAATACTCGGTGTAGAACAAGTCAATCTCATCTGGTTGTTCACTTTGTCTTTCAGATTTGAGTGGCAACCTTGATAACGCATCAGCGTTTCCGTGATCTGCGCTGCATCGATATACAATATCATAGTCAAAAGCTGCAAGAAATAGGGCTTGCCTTGTCAATCTTGCTGCAGATGTTACTGGAACTGCACTGGATGGGTTAAATAACTTAGTTAAGGGCTGATTGTCTGTGATCAGTGTGAATTTTTTTCCAATTAGATATGAACTAAATTTCTTGACACCCCATGTGATCCCTAGTGTCTCCTTGTCTATTTGGGCATAGCTTTTCTCTGCTGCTGTGAGACTTCTAGATGCAAACGCTATAGGTCGTTCCTCCCTACCAATAATGTGGGATAATACAGCTCCCAAGCCGTAGGGTGACGCATCGGTTGCTAATCGTACTGGTAGTTCGGGATCATAATGTGCTAACACCGTGTCTTGGGTGATTAGCCTTTTTGCTTCCTTGAATGCTTTGTCACAATTTTCATCCCAGTACCAACTGATCTGTTTCTGTAGCAACTTGTTCAGCGGATGAATTACTGTTGCGAGATTTGGTAAACAATTGTGGTAATAGTTCAGCAACCCGAGAAATGATCTTAGCTCTGACACGTTGTTTGGTTTAGGTGC
>NW_022751750.1:0-1047 GCF_011630105.1 Anneissia japonica
ATCCATAACCTTCACTAACATTCCAAAGGGAAGCAACTTGTCAATCATGTTCTGGCATTCTTTGAGTGCATATTTCATCAAAAAATTCCTCTACACACGTTCCTCTACAAGAAGATTATGATATAGAGTTTTTTAGAACAAGGGCATCAATCCGTTGTGGAAAGAGTTCAGGGGACAGTCTTGTACTATTGCGACTACAATATTATGAGTGGAAATACTACCGTCTAATTTACGATCAAACAGGACTAGGGAGATTGGAAGCGCACAAAACATTAGTTAGCATTTTTATTTCACAACCATAAAGGTGATTTGTATTTAATTTATCATTATCATGACGTGCAAGATTGCGTCAACAGAACATCTGAGTTCTTGAACTTGTGATATCGCTACTTAAATAAGTTGAAATAGATAGACATGTCCTTGTCAAAGGCTGTACATTGTTTAATAACGGCTATATAAAATTAAAGTTGGTTAACTATAATTTTTTGAATTTAGGAAAAACGATGTATGCAGACAATATTAAACACCTCTAGTATATACGGGTCTTAATATACAAAAGGAATAAATCATTTATAGTAGAAATTGTTCATTTCTGAATTTGTAAAAATGTTGGCCTAATAGGTTTACACGCTTTAAATTTCAACAACGTACAGTACTTTGTTTTCACAATAAATTGATGGTTACTGAGATGGTTACAAAATGTACCAACAACTGCATTTTTACTCGATTTTGGTCTGGAAATATGCACTGCACTTGAAACAGAGCACAAGTGAACAGACAAAATTCATGACAGTCATTCGCAATTGTTGTTGTACTTTCTACTCGTTTTGAAAAGTGAAGTTTTAAATATAGAAGGTTGGTAAAATGTGAGGGGTTATATTGATATGATTCCTCCCCCCCCCCCACTTTGAAAAGGGGGGAGATATGTCACCCACCGATAGATGCCCATGGTTTAAAGTGATGAAAATGTGTGCATTTGTTGTGCAGCAATCACGGCTGCTTTCATCTGTCCAATACATTTTCTTGTAAGTTGTGTGGCCCATCAGC
>NW_022751751.1:0-659 GCF_011630105.1 Anneissia japonica
ATTTCTACATTCCTTCGATCGGTGTCCTTGACGTAGGCACCCAAAACAGAGTCTCCACTGCATGAACAGTTTCACCTTATCTTCATTTTTCAACTTTGAGAAACTGGTACAGCCTCTTACGTCATGGGTCTTCTTACAATAAAGGCAAACTGAGGTAGCACATGTTCGTTGACTTCTCTTTGAACTTTCTTGACTGCTTTGAGATAGATTAAGTGTCTGAAACATGGGGATGTTGGCTTCATTTGATTTCTTTTTAACGAAGTCTGAGAACTGCTCAAACCTTGGAAATGTTGACAATTCCATACTGGAGCTGACTATAGCTCTCCATTTTGTCTCTAACTGGTAGGGTAGCTTAGACACCAACTTCTTGTTCTCCTGAGGGTAACCTAATACGCCCAAGTCAACAATTGTTTTCTTAGCTGCAACCACTTCTGTAAGGAAATCTGAATACTTTCTTAATGCCACATTATCTTTGGCATTGATCTTTGGCCATTCATTCAGTTTTGTTAACATGGCTGTGGCAACAACAGTGGAATGACCATATCTTTTCCTGAGCTCATTCTTCGCCTGCACATATGCTTCATCGGTTTGCAGAAAAGGTAACTAGCGATGAGCATCTTAGGTTCACCCACTAGATGTTGAGCCAATAGATTAAGCTT
>NW_022751752.1:0-5204 GCF_011630105.1 Anneissia japonica
AAGTTTAATGATTTTTTAAAAACTTTTTAGACAGCTGTAATTTTTTGCGATACAATGAAAAAAAATTAAGTGTCCCTTTAATAGGGGTTGGTTCACTAAAAAGTGTCCCTTAATAGGGGTGTCCCAGAGTAGGGGGTGCTACTGTATTACATTGGTCGTATATTTTATATCTTAGACAACATTTCTATGATAACTTGAAGTCTTGGGTGGTGGGAAGCTAGGCCAACTATGGGTCCTTAGAAGTAAAATGTTGCTGACTGAGCCTAAATCATGATAGCATGCTTCTTCCTATACCTTTCATTACTTTGATTTGTTATTGCTTGAATACATGGCGTGTGCCACTTATTTTTTAGAATTGTTTGGAAACAGATTTGTATTGTAATATTATAAGTTCATTTGTAAATGTTAAAAGAGGCATTTTCCATGACAATAGATATTGCATTTGTTGGCATTCTGTAATTGTTGAACTTTTCTTGCAGTTTGGTGTGAAAACAAGGATATTATGAGTAATAATTTTTTAATAACTGATAATACTTATCCAATTTAACAAATAAATTTATGACTATCAAATGTGTCTTCTGAGTAACATATGGATTTTGATATAACTAAAAGTTGACATAAGCTTCAAATCCGTCAAGGTAACACCGCGCTGCATCATAGCAAAATCTATACTGCACCTACAAATAAAGAAAATATTAAAGTAATTTATAGATAAAGTATGTCTTTGTTTCGTAAGGGAAATAAGGAGCACCTCTCATGTTAGGTGTCTCACATTTTTGTGGTTTTCTTTTTGCGCTCCGATAAGACACAGCAAATTATTTTTAGTAGAAAGAGAATTCTGTAGTGTAATTTAGTTATTTGAGAAAGTTAACACGGTTGTTCTATGAGTATTGAGCAGTTCAACTGGTAAGTTAAATATCATTGTATTAAACTTCATTGTAAAAAAAGATCATAATTTATCGTAGAACATCAATTTCAATGATTAAATAAGATTGAAAAACTGAGACTGATATAGTTGCTATTGTTAGCGAGTTGCCTAAGTTTTATATTAGGAATTACGAATTAACCATCATTAGAATTACAGTTATTCTCAGAATTGTAGCATCGTGTTAGGTATATGATGAATCATCTTGCAAGGGATGGCTGTTTTGGTTGTACATGAACAGAAAACGTTAATGATTATTAGTTAGTAATTATTAGAACTATTTATTTTGAGTGCGTATTGATTTGATTGATTGAGTAGCTTAATTTGTGCTAGAGTCTAGTGCATTTATACATAGCGGAGTGATATTTGCAGTGTTATGAGGCTTATTTTTAAGTAGTTTAAGTTACAGTATATTATAATCAAGTTGATCCCTGAAAGTGTTTTATCTCTAGTGGTTAGAACTTTTGACCAGAGTAACCATGGTTATACCATGTAATACAATAGAGCGGCTGTATTGCTGTGATTCGAGAGTCGCAATTATTTCGGGTTTTCTTTATGAGGTCTACGCGAGGAATAATATGTTTAAATTACTTTAGGTATTTTTCTTTGAGTATCATAAATATAAATGGTATAATTCAAATAAATATTATCATCATTATAGAGAAACACTATTTTCATCATTATTTGATAATGCTTTGTATTTGTCATTAGGTTAATTGATATTTCAACAGTCATCTGAGTAGAGTATACTGAGTTGAGCTGTAATTTGAATCTTGGATGTCAAAAAGTGTAATTTTAAGCACGATTATATGAGTTGAATGTACTGAGAATTAGTTAAAATTACGATAGTCTATGTTATCGCGTTGAAAAGTTTGAGCATTTTGAGTTACGTAGTTTCTTGTATTTTGTATTCAATAGGTTCGAACGACTTGTTGGGACACAATAAACTTTATTATTGATATTACCGCGCGGACAGGGTAAAATTGCTCTCCATGTACCCACAATGCATTTCAAACAGATGTTCCACTATATTGGGAAGCTGCTGTATCTTCTGCTATTTATTTTCATTGGTAAAACATATTGTGCATGCGTCTCTTCCTGAATGGATTGCTACGTAGAAATCTATTATCATAATTTTATCTAAGATAACAGAGGAACACTCCCACAAGGAGGTGTTCGACCCATACAAAACCAAATATGAAAATAATAATGAATGAAAGAATGAATAAATGGATGAATGAAATTACAGTTTTTCTTATCTTCTTATATATTATCAGTTATTGACTCTTACAATAACATTTGACATATTTAAAAAATATTGTTTCAGATAGAACCTACCTTAGTGTTCACCATTGCAGGGCAAACTGATCGCAAGGTTTTCAGTATTTGGAATACATCCACAATTTTCTCTTCTTTAATTTTATCGATTATTGAATAAACGGAGCAGAACAATCCTGATCGAACCGCACCATCCCTAAATATCAATCATAAGCAAAACATATAAGAATAATTCAAATAAATATTTATGATTACTATAATTAAATCACTCTTATATATGATCATGTATTTTGTTTGTAAACATTCGATTTTGGTCAAATAAATAATTGAATAAATTATAAATAAAATTAAACGCACAGACAATGAATGATGATTGGCCGGTTACTTTGAGGAACGTGACCACGTTGAACGGCTGCAATAAATCTGACAAATGAGTCAACCTTTGGAACAGGTTCTGCCTTAGACCACTGCCGAAACTCAAAGTGCAGAATCTCTTGTACATCATTGTCCTGAATTGAAAAAGAAAAACACACAATATTATGAATATGTTAAGCCAATGAAATTATGGACAACCCAGACTTTTTTTCAAATGTTCTGAATAGAACCGTTGGTTATAGGATTTTTGAGAAAATTTTTATGAACATTTTGGTGCCGTTCTGACCGTATGGCGGAAGAGAATCTGAGTAGGCCTAACTTTTGTTTCTGACATTAACTTTAATAACTGACATTTTTATGCATTTTTAATGGATTGTATTCGGTGGCGTCACAGAGTTTGCGGGGCCTGGCGCTGACTGTTATTGGGGCCCCCTAATAAGTAAGCGAAGCGAGCAAAGAGATGCTGGGGGCCAAGGGGATGCGTAGGGCCTGCGGTCGGAGTCCGGGGGTGAAGCCCCTGGTGGGGTCCGAGGGGGCTTTTGTGCTCAGAGCTTATGTCATTTATGAACAGAGAGCATTGAATGGTCCATGACTGATGAAATATTTCAGACAATTTCATGACAAAACCAACATAAATTACATAGGCCAACTTTCGGAACTGGTATAGGCCTACAGTAGGCCTATGTACTCTATGTATGTGTAAATAAATACAAAGAATATTTTAGTAAAAAAAAAAAACATGTTTTCATAATATATATACAATGCAAAGCAGATTGATCACAAAATCAGAAGCAAATGTCAAACATTAGAGCCAAGATTTTATTGCTTAAAACTGTTAGGGCCCTGTTGAATAAAACTATGGTGTTATAGTTTATATTATACATTTTTTTAAACTACAATGTGGGGCCCCTCATGCCTGGGGGCCCTGGCGCTCCTACCCCATCAGCACCCGAGCGTGACGCCACTAGTTGTATAGCAATTGGAAAAAATGAATAAAAAGTGTATTAAAACTTTTTTACATAACCACTAAAAATAAGATGAGAGTTATTATTATTATTATTATTATATTTGAGTAAATGAAGTATGTGCACGACCTTCTGTAGCATGATTTTCCGTTCGATCAATAAGTCGTTCTGCTCAGACGACATGATGCTAATGGTAAATTTATCAATCTTCAGCTCTTTATTCATCCGTTGAGGAAGGTATTCGGCGCAAGTTTCATCTTTGTTATTCAGTTGTACGATTATGTCCGCCTTGTAATCTAACACTAAACGCCAAAAATCAACAGTTGTGTTGGTAGGCTCAGACATTGGAGCCTGGGCAACAATAAATGTGTTTTGCTTGTTGTAGCCCTGTAATGTAAAACAAAACGGATACATTCTTCAAATGCAGATTGTGGAATGTGGCATTATTTTTTATTCGCGATTCACATGAAATGACAAAGTATTAGATGATGGTACAGCTGTAATGATAATAATAATGATGATGATAATAATAATAATAGTTTAGAGAACAAAATTTAAATAAAATATGCAGTTTATTAATGATTTGCTCAGAAAGTTTTACTTACGTCGCAGAATGATGCATTGATGTAATCATTTCCGTTGGCGCATGGAGTCATCAAGAAAGGACGAGCTTTATTTACTTTATAAGATAAATGAATCAAGATGCAACATATTTAAATAAATAGATAAATAAATGAACCATAACTATTCGACATAACCTATCGTAATAATAATCATTTATAAGTAAGCATTTGATAATTTTGGATATAGATAGCAATTACTAAATAGAAGAACTTACATGGTAGGACAACTTTGGAACGATTCTTCAATATGTTGTCGGGAAGCCTGGCATGTGATGTACGATCATCATCAGTAGGATGCGGATATATACTGTTTAAAGTCTATAACAAAAAACGTAATACTACTTTAACTTTTTTTGTATATTTCAATCGTTAGGCCTAAACCTGTGATAATAAATAAATTTGACAATAGTATGAAAAAAAAATGTCTTTTAATTTTACAAGGGTAACTGCTTTGGCCAATCTGCCCTTCAAGCCATGATAAATTATTTAGTGGCTTATTGTTATGTTAATGTGTCTTTACGTAATGTGTACACATGCTAAGAAGTATATTGAGAAAACAGATTATGATAATAGTAGTCTTATTATTAGGTTTTTATAACTGTTTAGATCGAAACTAAATTAGAAATAAACAAAATGAAATTCACATAAACAAGGCAAGCAGCATTCTCTATTGGCAGTGTTCACGTAGTACATTATACCAAAAGTATACTAGAAATTGCAAATTGCAAGTGAAGTGCTGCGAAGTACGACTGCATAAAATGTTCTTCGAACAAAATGATTTATGCGAGTCAAGTGAAAATAATGAATAATAAAAATATAACAAATAATATGAGCACGACCCATTGTCTATATATTATTATAACAGCGTTGGTACAATAGTGTTTTGCTGCAGTGACATCTCTGCTGGCGATGGCTCGCTGTTGCTGGCGATGACTCGCTGCTGGCGAATCGATCTGCGCATGTGTATAAAATGGTATTTATTTCCGCAAACACTATGCCAGTCTACAACAAGCGTCGCCTAAATGTAATAATTAGCAC
>NW_022751752.1:5334-8340 GCF_011630105.1 Anneissia japonica
TTTCGTGCACACAGTGCACTTCTTCAGGTGAATGTGAAGTTAACATAAACTTGGTGTATAGACCTAAGCAAGTTAATTATTCAAGCATACAATTAAGACAAAAGGACTAAAGCATAAGCAATAAACAATATAAAAATGAAAAGACAGGTCAGGGGTCAGAAGTATTATCAAAGTCAGTGAGTATAATATATAGTAACTAATATATAGTAAAAATAACCGTAGTACAGTATCTTAAGTCTGGGCATCATATAGTGATATACAGTACTAATATATTATAAAAGCATAGTACAAATATAAAGGTATAAATATAGAACTGTAGTTATATAGTGTCTGAACATCATATAATAAAATCAAGGACTGTAATCATATGACATATAATAATAAAAAGCATGATAGATATATAAAACTATGAAAACACTAATGGCAGAATATGAGATATAATAAAAGCATACAGAGTGTGAATATTATGTTCTATAATGTGAGAAAAAACCATAGTCCTTATTAAGGCCCTGTTCTACACAATTAAGCTTATTGATAAATTTCTGTTCATCAGTTTCTCTTTCTAGGCTGTTTTTGAAGTTAGGTTTTTTAATCACTGCAACCTTAGGGTCGAGCATGGAGTGTGAATTAGAGTTGAAATGTTCTGCTACTGGTTTGTGGTTGTGTTTAAGTCGTATGTCCGATTTGTGTCCATTTGAATCATCGTCTGAGGGATTGTCCTGTTTGTCTGTTTTAAATTTAAGTTTATAAGCTTTACGTTAACTTCTCCATTACTATTAGTGTATGGTCATTCTTTACAGTATAAATTGCAGGTACGAAATCTACCAATATTCAGCTTCCATTTGATGTTATAATAATGTACAATTTGGTTCTAAAATGTTCATGTGAAAATGTATAAACCAATAAAGTCGCTGCAACATTGTGTAAACGCTTTTTTCTGACATAACCAAAATGTTTAGTGTTTGCTTGGTGACATGTAAAATTTATTCATATTATTTGTATCTACATGTACTTCTGTAACTTTGCAAAGTAAGTTTGTATGTCTGCATTATTTGTAGTAAAGAAAATAGAGCACAGCTCTGTACATATCTAAAATATAAACATTTTATTCATGGATCTTTTTATAATGTTACCTGCAGTGTACTATGACTGGTCCACTGTTGCTTGGAGAATTCTGCTGTGCTGTCCTAAACGCATAGATGAAGTCAATCAAGTGTGGAACAGCGTGGGGAACACTCTTATCTGGCCAATCAGTGAAATGATATTGAAATACATTATGTACCTCTTCCGTCCCAACCTTCAACATAAAATAATCGGATGTCAATACTTAAGTTTTTTTTTTCTTAAACATAGATATTTCATAAATGTTACTCTTCATTATGTATTCTTTTTCACTACCAACAGAAACAGAAAAAGCAAATTTTCACTTAGGCCTATTACATAGAAACTTTGCTCTATGGGGCTACTAAAGATGTGATGAGAATTTCAGAATAAAGATTTGTTTTGAGTCAAGATAAAGATTTGAAAACATGTCATTAGGATTAAATTGCGAGTCTACGAAGCAATCTCCATACAATATAATTGTCTAAAAAACAATGATTTTAATCTTGATGAAAAGGTTGATGATTTAACTGTAATTTAAAAAGAGCATACCTTCTGAAGTTGTAGATTTCTAACCACAAAATGTCCATACTTGGTCTCTCCAGCGTTTGCTACATTAATGTTTGCGTATCGTTTACCATCATTTCCTTCTGGCCAATACTGCTCACATTTTCGCTACAAATAAATAGAATAAACTATTCTTCATGAATTACAACAAGCTACACTCAGTCCTATACACATCTTCACATCATCCCCGTAAATAACTCATCCTACCCTGTACACACTATCTAACAGCCCAGGACAAATACCTTGGTTCCTTCAAAAACATTCGTAACAACCACAATTATCGTTGACTTTTCCTGCCAGATCATTCTCCACATATCATTGACTGACGCAACATTTGGACCTGAAATTATAAATGCGGAATGAATTAAGAGTGGGCAGTTGATTTAGTTTACCTATGCAATGATGGTATTTTAAGGGCTACACAATTATTTTTCATATGTCCGGTGTTAAATAAAAACTAATACCTAATATATAATATAATAAAAAAACAAATAAATTGTATAGTGCCATCTTCCAAATCATATCATTGCTTACCTTGACATGCAATGAACTCACGTGGTGTCGTATATCCCTGCAAGTGAAGTAAGACATGCATAGATAAAAACAAACAAACAAATATACTACCAGCCCCAGGTTCAAATCCTACAGTAAGTTTGTTTTATTTTTTATTATGGGGACAATATGCAGGGGAATTTTATACGGAGGTGAATTATGATGTGGGCGGAGGTACAGTATGTACTCTCCGAGTGCGCTCTAGTTGTATGTAAAAATGATCTCTGCAGTAATCTGCCCAGTGCCCTAATTATAAAACGAAGCCCGATATTAATATTTACAGACATAGTGCTGTACCCTTTACAGTAAGGTTAATGAGTGAAACCACAATTAATGAACTAACATATATTGTGTTAATTCTAAGTAAATGTACACATTTTTAAGTATAATTTATATTATATTTATGTGGTTACAAACTTGCAAGTTTGAATTTTGTATAAATTTGTAATTGTCGTTTTAACATTTATATTGCATTTTGATGTAGCTGTCCTTGTTTGTATTTGTATTAGTGAGTATTTTATGAATTAGTCATATATTTGGTGTTTACATAATGTTTTTAACCTGTATGTTTGTTTCATTCATTGAAACTTTTTATGAATTAGTCATATATTTAGTGTTTACATAATGTTTTTAACCTGTATGTTTGTTTCATTCATTGAAACTTTTGCAATAGTATTAATAATACCAAATATAAAATGATATTGTAATTAAGATAATTTTATACGAAACACCATTATATTGTTGTTCAAACTTTTATTAGGATTTTTTTTCTGATATATATATATA
>NW_022751752.1:9286-21062 GCF_011630105.1 Anneissia japonica
TTTTTTAGGCTGCTGTTTTGTTTCTTCACGTAATTATGCAGCCTTGCTAACTCAATCGGTCTGTATTCCTGATTTTCTAAGTTTGTATTTCCATAAACAGGTTCAGAGTTCGCATACACGTTTTCAATTGGAGGAGCACCATCATCCTCATCATCCGGACTTCTCACATCCACTACATTAGCATGACCCTCAACTGCAGGCATCAATTCATTTTCTTTACATATTATTGAAAACAGATAAACACAATAATTTTGATAATGATGTTGATGATAGTACTATGACATTATTGAGTAAGATACCTTTAAAATGTTCTCTAATGAGCTTTTCCTTGGAATAGTTTTGAAACAGTCTGTGTCCTGGAAAATTATCTTGAATTTTTAGGACATTGTGAGAACGGATTTAGCCATGTTACATATTTAAGTTAGTTTTTTCCATGTACAGAACTTAACCTTCTAACCTGTGTCGAAAACACCTTGTTTTTGAACAGCAGCTGGTCTAACAACTTCATTGCTTGAATTACGGCGTCTACAAACACAATCACAAGCATTGTTTACATAAAGAATATGTGCAACACACTGGCGAATTAAAAAAAAATGTTAGAGATAGAAAGTATTTGAATTAACGAGTAATGAATTATTTGTACATACTAATCACCTTATCTATTGAAATTAATAAATTTGTTATTTAATAAGAGTATGGATATTATTAACAATAAATAGTTAAGCTAAAAACTAGCTTGTAAGGAATACATGTGGTGTGTACTGTTAGATGTATTTAAATATAAGTAAAATAAGATCAAATAATAACAAATAAATATAGGATGTGAAAAATTTAATAAGATAAAATAAAAACAATCATAAAATAAAAAAAATAAAAAAACAGATTTTGAAAAATATCAATTTATTTTTGTTGAGATAAGCTCTTTTCAGAAATATCAGGAAAGCGATTGTGTCAGAACCTGCCGCCATACTTTTGTGTGATTTATCTTACAGGTAAATTGTGCTACATTTGTAGGTTGAAGATAAGTTCATAAACATATATTTTCATTGATTTGAGTGTTGGCATAATTTGCTTCACCATTGCACTGTAAGTAAAGTCTCATCCTGTAAGTGGCATGTGTACTTGCTGTTGAATGTGAGGAAAATAAAAATATAACAAAATAAAATTACCGTTTAACAAAAATCAAGGCAAAGACAATACTGATTGCTGCAGATAAACCTCCGATAACGCCACCTACTATACCACCTGGAAATAATACACAAATATAAAAACATTATTAAAGCTGATACCTGGTGTGCATGTACAGTATAAAAAATAGGACATTGATTGGGTAGTGAATGATTTATAAACGGGTCAGTAATATCTAATAGTCATCATCTTAGTTTCTGAATTTGTCTATCCTGTGGGGAAACGCCACAGGATAGACAAATAATTTAATTTGTAAACGAAAATTTATTCATTCTTTTAAAATGAATTTAGAAGGACAATACAACTATAAGATAGGCAGGTAGTTCACTAAGTCTATCGACGTGATTTTTATACAAGCTCCCTGTACATTTATTCTGACTTAAGGAACTGTAGAACTGGAACATTAAAAAGAACTGAACAAACTTCATTATAATATTTTGTTAATGATAATTGCAATAATTATCGTCATGTATTTGGTGGGCTATATCATACCGCCGTATAAGAAAACATGTTCAGAAAACTGAAGACTTTACGTCCCGTTATGAGAAAGACGATTCACTCAAACGTAGATCCATTATACGGACATTCTACAGCCAAAGACACAAAAGCACCTAGTAAATTGCGTACCTATGCCAGACTCTGCATCGGTAGACACATAACCAACATCAGAGAAATTACCGAAGCCTTTTTGAGTTTTGGCTGCTACCTAAATATTTGAAAAAAATAAATCAGTTATACTACAATGAAACAGAAGATGGATAACTTTCAAACACATTTGATTTTGAGTATGTACAATCGTTTTTGAGGTACAGTCGATTTTCGACCATATAGTCAATTATTGGGCACACTCGCATATTCAGAGCAGAACTTCAAAGCACATGCAGTCGGTTTTTATGCACAATCGATCTTCGGTTTGCAAGCTCAGTGGAAGACCTAATATTGATAATTTTTTGAATTTATTATGTTTTTCGTACCTTAAATTGATATTGATCTATGGTTAAAAATCCAATATTTTGTAGATTGTTTTTACTACATTTTGTTATCTGTATTTTTATATACAATGAATTTATTATGTAACTATTGGTTTTCTACAGAAAATGCACTATTTTATAATTATAATGTAATGGAATAATGCAATAATAATTGTACATCATAATAAATATTTAAATTGCAACACTGCACAACAAATAAACAATATAAGGCCTAGTAACAGTGCTCTAATAGGAACATTTGATGTAAAAAAAATATGGCACTTAGAGACCTTGTTTATTTGCACCTTAAAAATCGACCTATTATTATCATTATTAATATTATTGTATTACAATTACTGCTACTACTATTATTATTAGTATTATTATTATTATTATTTTAATATTATTATTAAAATGGTATCAAGCATAACTCTTCAAATAAAAGTTCCATTTTTTGGTTGTCATTTGTATGAAGAAATGTCTCTATAGACATTCTAAGTTGCAGCCACCTGCTAACAAGGCAAGTGGTATACCGCTGGACCACAAATACCTAGTTCGGTATAAACCAAATGTAATCGCCAGACATTTTCTCTCATGCAACTGTATTATATGCTCAGAGTGAATATTTAAGCCAAGATTTAGCTAGGAAATGATAGTAAATGATATTTAAATTAGGTTTGCTGTGTATACTTACAGCCCACTTATTGACCATGAAGTTGATTTTTCTTTGGCAATAGTTGGTAATCAATCATTATAATAAATGAATTTAAAAAAAAAAAAAAAACAAAACAAAACAAAAAATCAAAAACAAAGCTATGCAAGAAATTAAGAACAAAGGAATTATTATTATTAAACCGGACAAAGAAAATGGAGAAGTTGTGATGACCAGAGATAATTACCGTTACGGTACAATCGTCAAGGAACACAGTAAATTTAGCAAATTAAAAAAGGGCCCTACAATTATAAGGGTAGGATGCCTCCAACGTTTTGTAAAGAAATTGTAAAGCACACAGAAGATAAATTTCTACTGATTCACCCAAATTTTGTTAGCATGTATTTGACATCACTCCTATGAGACTCAATGGCTTAGCTACCTCTTCATGGGACACTATCGTTTATTGATGAACCTGTTCCTTTTTTGATGATGTTTGGCTTATTTTATTCCGAACATGATTCTAACATTTTATAAATAAACAACACCCATCAATGAGATTCAATTTGAAAAAATGGAGTGCTGTACAACAAAATATTATTCTTCACTGACATTCTTTTCTATAATCTTGATCACAACCTCAGCCTGTTATAAAAACACATATACATGCTTGTTAACAAATTTCTAGCTTTATGTCACATACAATACATACTGTAACAGTGGACTTCTACGTACCCTGACTGGTCGTATTTTAAAATCAAACACTTGGAAAGACTGTCATAACAATTTTTTTTCGAAAAATTATCTAATTTTATTAATTGATAAAATAATACATAAATTAATAAATTATCGCCCACCCTTTTGTATGCTCCTAAAATGCAACACTTATTTTAAGTTATGTACCATTATTCAAATATTTTCAATAAAAAATTAACTCCATGGTTAAAAAGTATTGCTTTAAATCATCATTTATCTATTGGTTTAATGTAAAGGACTATGTCCCGACTTCTCGGAGCCCAAGATGTCGACAAATTTACTTGCGCAGGGTGTAACTCCGTATATATTTGTAAAACAAAAACACACATAGGAACACAGGCAAATGAGTAATTGGTTCCGGACAAGTCTTCAAACATTGTTCAACCTTACAGTTACATAGAAAAATACATCCAATTCAGACCGTTTCACTTCTTGATTTCGCCCACAATAATTATCAACTTAAAATTAAAGAAACCCTTTGCTCGGGAAAATCCTTCAATAAATTAAAAAACAACTTATTACAATATCACCATTTCATTCTAATTGTTTACATGACTTACCACAGTATTTAGCTTTAATATGCATGACTTACATTAGTATTGCTTGTTTGCCATACATCTGACCAGTATTAAATAAACGGGTAATAGCATACTCTAAGATTACCTGATGATGATGTATGACATGTTTGTTTATTAGTATCATTTATTTGATTAGATGCATTAATGCATTTGTACTATATATATGTTTATATTTCTATTGCAAACCTGGACATTGTAGATAGTACTCGGCATTATATTTTCATTAATTGTCAGTGAAGTCGCTGTGGTATCTATATTGAACTCTAAATTCTGTATATCACTATATACAAGCACATTGTATCCTAGTATTGTGCAAGGATTATCATCAGATAAAGTCAATTCCAGTGTGATTGATGAAGACGTTGATGTTAAGGAACTAATGGTTGGTTTTCCAGGATCTGTGGGGATATCAATCAATAAATCAATCAATCAATCATGGAACTTATATAGCGCCATAATAATGATAATAATAATACTACTACTACTAATAACAATAATAATAATAATAATAATAATAGTATTATTATTTATTATTATTAGTTATTAATATTATTATTAATTATTATTGTTGTTATTATGTAGTTCGTAGTAGAAGTAGTAAAAGTAGCAGCATCAGTAGGGTATGCATCAAACTCACTAAATATTTTGTTCTAATTGGATTTAATTTGCTACAGTACAACTCAAGAGAAAATGTTTGATATCTTCTTTGATAGTTTACTTACATAAAGAAATTTTGATTATCTATTTATTAAAAACGATTTTCTCATTTACCAATAGTGTATTTGATCTATCTTTGAAATCTAACCGAAAAAACAATTTTTATTCGATTTTTATAGTTCTTTTATCAATTATTCAATTGTGTGTGAATTTCAATTATCTTGGCCTTTCACATTTATATTTTTATATTATAGTTAATCATGTAGTTAAGTTTAGTTTTCTGTCGCTCCAGGCTTACGTCATGGTGACTAAGTTGCTTTTGGGGCCCTAAGGCACTTGTCTGAATAAATAAATGAAATTTCATTTGATTTTTTTAAACATAATTTTTACTTTTTGATTCACTTTTAAATTGTTCCTAATTATAGACTACAGACTATATAATAGTTGTTGTCTCGCCATTAGGTCGGCTTCATTTATCTTAAACGATAGAAAGCAATCAATCACATCACACGGTGTCAATGTCTTACGGAAACAATATTAATAGATGTTTTAATTACCACTTTATGAGTATTATTTTACTTCCACTGGCACACAGATTGAAACAATTTATTTTACTGAATTACAAATACTTGTGTCTTAAATTTGATTATTAGTGTTTTATTTCAAAGTAAACAGTATACTGTAATGTGTATAATATATTGTCAAGCATTGAATTAATGGCATTTGATAATTTAGAAACAACATACAATATATTATAAAGGTAAGAAATGTAATAAACAATACACTATGAAAAATATTAACATGTTTCAAATAATATGTTCTTTGCATTCGTATAATGAAAAAAATCTTACAGTCAACACCAGACATGAACTCCATAATATCAGTAATGCTGCTAACATTCATATACGACGCAAAAACTGAAAATGTGTACTGAGTACAAGGTACAATTCCGTCATTTATAAGAACTTCAGTTTTTGTTGTACTTCCTTGGTGGACTCCTCCTGATAGTTCATAATGGTAACTCAAATTATTCTGGGTGCTGTTACAGGTAGCAGTATTCCATTTCATTAATAAAAACGTTCCTTCCAGTACTGAATCTTTGGTGACTGAGGGCGCTGTTAAAAGACAACAATATTTATTAGTGATTCGCTTCACGAGCTCATCAGATCATCAACTTTTTTTTTTATTCTACCTTTCTCCCCATTTCTTGTTAGCACAATATCTCAAAATTGGCTAACAAGAAATGCCCACTTCCATGAACATTTGGCTTGGCCTGGAATAGTTACAATAAGGTTGTCAATTTGCTCAGTCAAGCGTGATGTCATCTATGCTAATGATCATATCATCCTAACCAATTGTCATTTCTAAATCATATTTAGTGGACATAAACTTCAGGTCAAGGTTAAATATATCACGTATTGGAATATTTTGCGTGTTGTAACGTGCGCGCATGTGTGCGTAAAAATTTCAAAATGTTCCTTTTTGACTAAAAGAGCATGTTTCAGGCCATTTTGAGCATTTCAAATTTTTTTGACATTTTCCACTACATTTTTATGCACACACCACGTACGGAAGCTAGAAATTACATTTTTTACATATTTTGGGTTCCTGACATTGTTTTCACAAATTTTCATTCTTTTCAGTCATCTTATTTCCAATAGCAATGCCGTACGTGCACATCAACATAGAGATCTTTGCGCACATTTGTGCCGATATACAGTGAAAATATGCTAAAATCAGGATGAAAGGTGACCCCCAATTTTTATTACATATTCTGAAAGCACATAATGAGGCAAAAGTCCCCGTTAGCAGAAATGGTCCATATAGTGAGCTGTCTGGTAGTTGAGAGTGAGCTGTGAAATGGTCCAGAGGGAGCTGTTAGCAGCTCCATAAACTTAACTTTAATTGGTTTTAAGAGTCCATTGGGAGTTAACAAGAGAGTCCTGGCCAGCAACATATAGCCATTGGAATGTAAACAAGGAACCCATTACAATCGCTCACTTCATCTCATGGGCTTCAGTGGCAATAAATAATTTAAGAACCCTTCGCTATTCAACGAACCAGCAGTATGTATAACCCGGGTTTTTTTCCAAAATCCGGGTGCCATGGACCAATTCTGTTAATGGCCAGATATGCAGCATGTGAGTTGTAAATATGATTTTATATACTATAATGGCTGATCGGACATTGTGACGTCATCATTTGGCCATCTGAATTTTTAAAAACTGAATTTTATCCAATACTGTATGACGTCATTTTTGAAAATACGCATTTGAGCGTATCTGGCTTATCCTTGATGGATTGTCTCCCAACTTTGAGTATGTTATAGCTTTTTTTTTCATTTTGATGATGTCATCATGGTAAAAATAAATGTTTTTTCAGACTCCCTCATCTTTCTTTCCTCAAAACTTTGATGACCACATAACATATCAACCATTCGTCATTTCTGAATCATATTCAGTGGGCATAAACTTCAGGTCAAGGTTGAATATTATGTACCTTATTTTTACGCTCGCACGTCTTAACGTGCACATACGTATCTAATGGATAATGGCAACGATTTCAACCTCCGCAAAGGGAGGTTATGAATGTATTCACAGTTAACAGTGGCAGAAGTTTTTTAGTTCCAGCTATATGCGGTGCCCAATTGTTTATATTACCACCAGGCATTTCGGTGGAACAGTTTTTTTCTGTGGAGATCTCTATCTTTGGTTATATCCTAAGGATGAAAGGTGACCCCCAATTTTTATTACATATTCTGAAAGCACATGAGTTGTAGATATGATTTTATAAATCATAATGGCCGATTGGACATCGTGATGTCATCATACTGCCATCAGAATTTTAAAAAACTGAATTTTTATTTATGACATATTTATTTTTATACTCATTTGAACGTATCTCGCTTATTCTTGATCGATCGTCTCCCACTATGTTATAGTTGAGAAAATTCTCTTTCGGAATTGTCCCTTCATTTTTCATTTTGATGACGTCATCATGGTCAAAATGAATGTTTTTCTATCCTCTCCTCACCTATTTCATTAAATCTTTGACATCCTGAGAGAGGGCAGCAGACTTGATATTTCCTGCAGTTTGAAAATCCTGGCTACAGTCCGAAGTGACAAGTTCAAATCTAGACAAAATGCTAAGTTAATATACATTTTAACCTCTACATTACTACCACCTTGTTACTAAATTGATGACTTGTAGCAAAGAAACAAGCAGCTATCGTGAGTAGTTGTTGTCATCTGATATATATGTAACAGGTATGCTTATTATACCCTATACCATTAAGTATTTAGTCTGCTGAATCTGACCTTCTACCAGTGGGCAACCTTGTGTGACCCATTAGATTAAGACTTTGGATAATAAATAACCACACTAAAACAGATCTGTCTCTTATACACATCTAGATGTGTATAAGAGACAGCCCCTTTATAAATGCCCTTTCATCCCCTGAAAGTGCCTAAAAACCTCAAATTTCATGGTTTCTATTATAATTCCATTTTTACAATTAATTTAAGCTTTAAAATACTCATGTTACCTGTATAGCTTGATATATGACATACAACATTGTTCTGGGTACTGATCAATATAGTAAATGTAGATCAGTTGGTGTTAATTGTCATGGTTACCCAATTGAGAATGAATGACACTTACCGGTGCCTAGCCCAGGGCGAAGGTTTTCATCTCCTTCCGACAGGTCACTAGGTAAGCATTTATGTATTTATTGGTGATCCGCTAACGTTAGCGGATCACCTCTTGTTATTGTCAGAATCTTTCTTACTTTCTTTCTTTCTTTCTTTCTTTCTTTTTCTTCTTTCTTTGTGTCAATTTTTGTGACCTCTATATATCAAGATTGCTTCAACCGATCAACATGATATGTTCAACAATCATTAGTCTTGGGGTGGAATCGATACAATAAACTTTTCAGCGTGATCAGTCACGCGTGACTTTATCTACGCGCAATTTTGCGTTTTACGTAGCAAATTTTTTGATTGATCATAACTTCACCATCGTTAGGCCTCTTTTGTTGAAACTTCACACAGGTATACTTCATGTCAAGTACTATCCACATGCACAGTACTGTCCGAATTGCAGTTCTTTACGCGCACGTACGCGTGCGCTAAAAAGTAAATTTGCTTAAAATCACATTTTGACTAAATTTGTGTACGTTTCAGGTGATTCTGAGCATTTCAACTTTTTCAAAAATGTTCAGGTCGCGCGCGCATTTTCGCATGCGCAGCTCGTGCAGCTGATTCAAATTACAATTTTTGACATATTTTAAATTTCTTACACTGCAATGACATATTTGCATTCTTTTCAATAATTTTACGTCTAATAATAGTGCAGTACGCGCACATCTAAGATATGTGTGTATTTGCGCGTTTTTGTCTATTTTCAGTCAAAATGAGTCAAAATTGTACCCATTTTCAATCAGTTATAGTTCCTCAGGATGAAAGGTGACCCCCAATTTTTATTACATATTCTGAAAGCACATGAGTTGTACATATGATTTTATAGGTCATAATGGCTGATCGGATATTATGATATCATCATATTGCCATCTGAATTCAACAAACTGAGTATTATCGATGACGTCATTTAAAAAAAATGCGCATTTGAGCGTATCTCGCTTATTCTTGGTCGATTTTTTCCAACTTATAGCTGAGGCAATTCTCTTTCCAATATGTGACACTTTTACATTTTGATGACGTTATCATGGTCAAAATATAGGGTTTTGCTTACCCCCTCATCTTTCTTTCGTCAAAACATTGATGACCCCATAATCACTTTAATCATTCGTGACTTCTGAATCCTATTTACTGGGCATAAACTTCAGGTCATGGTTAAATGTTATGTACATTGTATTTTTGTGCGCGCGTAATAATGCGAGCGTTAGCGTGCGTCAAAATTAAATATGCTTTATATCATGTCGTTTTTTAATCAGTTATAGCTCCTTAGGATGAAAGGTGACCCCCAATTTTTATTACATATTCTGAAAGCACTTGAGCTGTAGATGTGATTTGATATATCATAATAGCTGATCGGACATTGTGACGTCATCATATTGCCATCTGAATTATAAAACAAGAAACAATTTATATTTCTTTTCTCAAAACGTTGATGACGTCATATCATCTTAACCATTTGTCATTTCTGAGTAATATAAAATGGGCTTATATACTTTAGGTCAAGGTTGAATATTAGGTATCTTACTATTTTGTTTGCGTGTCTTAACGTACGTGTACGCGTGCGTCAAAAATTACATATGCTTATAATTATGCCTATTTATTATCAAATATAACTCCTTAGGATGAAAGGTGACCCCCAATTTTTATTACATATTCTGAAAGCACATGAGTTGTAGATACGATTGTATAGATCATAATGACTGATCGGACATTGTGACGTCATCATATTGCCCTTTGAATTTAATAATATATATATATTTCTCTTCTCAAAATGTTGATGACGTCAAATCATCTTAACCATTCGTCATTTCTGAATAATAATAAATGGGCTTATACTTCAGGTCAAGGTTGAATGTTAGGTATCTTACTTTTTGTTTGCGCGTCTTAACGTGCGCGAACGCGTGCGTCAAAAATTACATATGCTTATAATTATGCCTATTTATAATGCAATTGTCACCAAGACAATTTACTTTAAATGTTATGATTTTTAATCATAAGTTGTATTTAAAAGATGTACGTTATCGATAATATTACAATCGCTAATATTGAATATCGATGAAAATACTAACACAGTATTTTTTATATCTCCTTCCGACTGGTCACTAGATCAATAAAAGTATTTGAACATCCACCAACTGAGAACGGCCTCTGTTGATTTTTATTGTGTCTGTGCCAGCGCTGCAGCTTTGGATTTACTACGCGATACGACTACGAGCTAGTACGAACCTGTCACATATACATGAATTTTCTATTTAATCTACCTAAATAATCAATCAGATTTGAGGCATGTTGTGGCAAAATGGCTAAATTGTAGCAAAATAAAAAACTAGATTTCACTAAATTGTAATTATTTCACCCAGAGGTGGTGCCAGTACCCCCTCCCCCACACCCGCTGCCTACATTATGTGTGTCTAACGTTTCTATGTTTCTTCTTCCTATTAACTGTTCAAGGATACATGTTCCTCACCACTAAATCAAAATGTCAAGGTTTGGTGGCACCAGGATTTGCCCGACGGGGGTCTGATGTCCCCAATAGGTAGGCGAATTCCCAACCAGAACATAGGTTGGCGCTTAAATTGCTATTGTTTGATGTTTCTAAAGGATTTTTAGAATTTTTATCTATTTTTGTTACACATTGTAATTTTTTTTGACTTTATATTTATATTGCTCTCGTTTAAGAAATTTGTGTTACTTGTTTGTTTCAATCGACAAATGTTGTTTGTAATTTAACAATAAGTTTTCTGTTACCGTATATGATTTATTTTTACTTGATGATATTTTCCTTTAAGTTTGTTGTTCGCCATTTTGAATTGTTTTATGCTTTGTCTTAACAGCAAATTTGAGGACTAAATTAGCCCTCCTATTTCCCATAAATGTAATGTCGAGACGACATTCGCTAAAGCAGGGGAGGATGTAGTAGGGTGTATTTTTGTATATTTTTTTAGTTAATCTTAAGTACCTTTAAATTTATTCTATATTATTTATTTATATTAATCCACTATCCCGTATCCAAAGAGGCTATACAATGCAATACTGTTTTAGCCTGTAGGTTAATGACCCATTGAACATTCCATTTCCTTAGTCAAATAGATACCACCAGCTAACCTTCTCCCGAGAGTTGGGTGGTGGTATGCTGTCGACATACCTGAAAAAGTAAAGGAAACGTCAAATGATGTATTACCGGACACAGGAAATCGGGAATGGACAGTGACTATGGGTGTTGCCTGATGGTAAAGGACCAATGATAATTGAATATTCGAATGAGTAGGGTGGAGCCAG
>NW_022751752.1:21184-21675 GCF_011630105.1 Anneissia japonica
GAAGTATAGTCCTATAGTCGGATAGACTTAGGATAAATGTGAATTTTCTTCAGAAAGCTGTTGACTGGAAACCTTCCTGAATTAAAAAGGAAGAAGAATTACTACTCTTTTGGTTTCACTATTTTCTTGACTTGAATCAGAAAAACAGATTTGCTGTAACAAATACCAGTACCAAGTGCAACCAGACGATTGCAAGTGGAAGCGATTTTGGACATCTTCCTGAACTGAACTTTGTTACATCATTGGAACTCGCTGTTTTGCCGTATATTCTGAACTCTATTTTTGTTGGACTTATTGCATTTATTATTATTTTACTTTCTACAAGCGTACGCTGCATTGCCGACGGTCTCACGTGAGTAGTATGTTAGGTTAGGTCCAATTTATAAGTCCCTATTTGTAATCCCCATTGCCCAATAAATCATTATTAAGTATATAACTAGAAAAGGTTCCTCTTGTTTTATTTGTGGCCATATTATGTAAACATCTACCGA
>NW_022751752.1:22035-38846 GCF_011630105.1 Anneissia japonica
CAAGTCTTCTCGGATAAGGACTTTAAACCGTAGGCCCAGTGTACACATCTGTCTCTTATACACATCTAGATGTGTATAAGAGACAGAGTTTTTCATTCGTATGAAAATTTAATAGTGAATGCATAATATAGAGATGCCCACATATTTTCGGAGCTATCTGGAGCTAAGATGTTAGAATAATTTAATGCATGTATTTTAGTATATAATTTACTTCAGCTAACTTTTATCCATTTTAATTCAATTTTAAAGGGATACAAAATCTATTAGCACAAGTTCATATTTTGAATGAAATTCAGTGTTGATCTTTGGTTGATGATCTTTTGAACTCATGTGACATAATTAACAATGTAAATTACATTGTCCTTTATAGCAAATGATAACAAATGTATTATTCTACACTTTGATATTACAAACAAAAAAATATATTTAGTTAGTAAAAAGTTGTTTGCTTACATGTTATTGTTACCCCCACCCCATATTAACCAACCAAATTTAAATGCTGTACAAAAACAGGTACCTATCATTGATGTTGGTTTACAGGCACTGGGAACCAGAAATCGCTTGACTAACAAAGCATTTCTTGAAGCTTAGACATAAAGGTAACTAAAAAAACATGACATGTATAAAGCAGGGGGTGCACCATTTTAGTTCCTAGCCCCTTGACTATAAAATGGATAATATTAAAGCAAAACATTAACCTGATGGTGCTGATTGTACCGATATTGGTGTTCCCCAATCTCCAGTAATTTCTGCGTTATTAACAACTCTAGAGTCGACGTGATAAAAAACACATGGTGATAATTCCGATATCTTGACTTCTGTTTGCAAACTGTCCGTTGTGTTGAGGATGTCCTGTTCATTTCCATCTTTGCTTTGGTATCGCACTTGATATCGAAGTATATCATCGCACTGGATTCGCTCTGGAGCATTTGATACAGGCTTTACGTAAAAAAGATACGAAAGGCTCACTAACTGTCTTTAATATCTTAATTAAAAATTATTTAATGCTCAATAAATCGCATCTACATTGTTTTGGTTAATTGTGAGAGCACACCGAGATCAAAATTGGGGTTGTAAATTAAATATGCTTACTCACCTTTAATGTTAAGATAATATCATTACCATCAACTGTTTCCAATTCTATTTCTGGATCTTCTAAAGGCTCTTTGAGAAAAGAAACAATTATTATTATTATTTTTATTTTAATTATCAAGGCTTTACCAAACTCCATTTATGGTAGCACAACAACGTGCAAGTTTATGCAATAGCTATATAGGCTACATGTGTTTATAGCTTATTAAACGAAAACATGAACATTATTAATACACATTACTAAAACTATCATGTTTTCTATAACATGTAAATGACCATTGTGAGATACTAGAACTCAGCTGCATATATCAGTATTTTCACACCTACATGGTCCCAGTAGTGACGGTAATTTTGTATTCAAACTACAGTAGCTGTAGCTGGTTTGAAATGCTTCGATTTTATGCTAAATTGCATTAGATAAAACTTCAATTAGCCATTTTCATTAATATTCAAAATATATAGAATGACGTTATATTTCAATATGCATATCTTTGCTTTCCAAGCACGGAAAGTGACAGGAAAAAATTTAAACAAAAAAAATGGCTTTTCCGCTAGTTCTGGAAAACCAATAATTATAAGATCAGCAAAAATAGGATTGACAGGTTGAGGCCCATCTCACTTACCTCTGTCTTTGCTAAGACAGCAGAAGAGTTTGTTTGTGGTTGGGTCTTTGCGGATATATAACCAAGAATAGATACTCGACAGTACGGTAATGTGAAAGGGGCCTCAACCTGCCAATACCTTGTTCATCTTCTTCATGACCTGTGCTCTGCAGCTGACAAAAGTCGCAACATTGGCACGATCGTACTCACGGACTTCAGTAAAGTGTTTGATCTTATCGAACAGAATATCTTATTTAACAAAATCATCAATATTGGAGTCCGTGGGTCAATTATCCCATGGATTTGTGACTTTCTTAGTTGCAGAGAGCAATGTGTCAAGTATAACAACACTTTATCTAAGTTTATATCTCTTAAGGGTGGTATACCTCAAGGCACAAAACTTGGAAGAATTGGTTTTAAAAATTTTGGTAAATGATGCAGAGCAGAGCATGACTAATAAATATCTGAAATACATTGATTAAAACTTTTTATGAAAATAGATCCATTAGCCAACAAGGCATTTTACAACATGATCTCAATATATTTTACGATTGGTGTGCTAAAAACTCTGTACAGCTCAACCCTAAAAAACCCACCAATTATACAACCTTGCTTTGATGGCAAACCTATTAATGTACTCTGGTTGATAAAACTGTAATATTAGGCGTTATTCTGAAATGGAATGACCAAGTTAACAATATTGTTACTAAGGCCAATAGAAAACTGTTCATGCTCCGAAATCTTAAAAAGTTTGGAACAAGAACTCTGTGAAGTCTATAAAGGGTATATTAGACCAATATTAGAATATGCTGATGTTGTGTGGCACCCAGGTCTCACTCAAGATTTAAGTAACACCATTGAAGTGATAAAGAAAAGAGCATGCCATATTATTCTAGGCAAAAATTTCAACTCTTACGAACATGCTCTGGGCCTTTGTGAACTCGAAATGCTCTCAGAAAGGAGGGTGGCACACTGTATCAAATTCGCCAAGGGTCCCACTTCAACATCACATTCTTTTAATCTTGTACCACACACAATAAAAACCTCCGAAATGGTAACAAAATCATGCAATTTAGCACAAAAACCAATAGATTTTTTAATAGCCCAATCCCTTATTATATCCAATTACTCAATGATTTATAACTTATACAGTAATATTACCTTTGATGATCTGGGTGTGCCACCCTCCTTCCCGATTGGGGCTACTAATTTTCGGTTCAATTTGCAATTTTTTTCCTTTGAGTTTTGATATTTTTATATCTGCTTTTTTTATATATTGCCTTTTGTTATATTACAAGCAATTTGGCCCATTGGGCCACCATTTGTAATACAGTACTGGCATGTGTTTTATCAATAAATAAATAAAAGTGAAAGTGAAGTAAAGTGAAGTGGGCTTACTTGTGCATATAGTCTCTGCTGATCCATGTTCACTAGGTGGTCCATCGGTTTCTACGCCGCCAACTAATCTCGAGTATTGTACGTAAAATTCAACAGTCGTGTGCAGTGTAAGATTGTCGATGATATATACACCATTGGCAATGATATCAATGAATGTACTTGTCGATGACGTATTATACCATAACTTACATCCGGTAATAGTCCCTGTTCCAAAGTCTAGAAGAGGATCCCAGCTACAGGGTATATGTATGGTAGTTGCTGTTTCATTCAAAGGTGTTGGCGGTTTGGAACTGTAAGGTAGAGCTAATAACAAATAGCACTCGTTATAATATTTATTTTGAATATATTAGTTTGGTGAAAGGCGCTGAATGTATTATGTATAGGTATAAATGTGGCTTAATAGGAAACAATAAGTTCTATTTCGTGGCTTAACCTTGGAAATTGCATTGCGATTATACAAAATCAAGATTTAAGCTCAATTTAACAAAATTCAAAGTAAATTTGAAAATGTGTATGTTACCTATGCTGCAGTCCTCTCCAGCCCATGCTTCATGGCATCCATTGCCACAGCTTCCATTACGATTACAATCAGCTGAGTCTTTGCAATGACATGGATAGTTACACAACACACCAAAGAAACCAGATGGACAAGACTGGTCCTGCAGTAATTCTACAAAGAATTGCGACATCATTATAATCTTTAAATCTTGAGTCAAAATGTATTAATTATGTCTAAATTAACTTTAGTCAATAATACCAAAAGAAACAGTTATTCCACAATACATTTTAATTCTAGAAGTCTTCTAAAAAACACTGACCAAATTAAACAGCTTCTGACGTCCCTTAATTTTCCTTTTGACATACTGTAATATCAATTAGTGAGACTTGGCTGAAAGACGATAATCCACTAGTCCAACTTCCCAATTATAATGTTGTAGCTAACCACAGAACTCATAAACATGGTGGTGGAGTAGCCATATATATTTGTGATGGCCTTCAATTCTCTTTACGAAAAGATCTCAACCTTAATCCTGATATTTATGAGTCCATTTTTATCGAATTAATTCAACCAAATCACAAAAATATTTTTTTTGGCACCCTGTATCGAGCTCCATCCCTTGATTCTACTAAATTTATTGATCAGTTTGATAGTGTTATGGCCAAACTGTCTTGTGAAAATAAATATGCCTATATTCTTGGGGACTTTAACATCGATATACTTAAACATGAATCTAGCAACGATGCCCATTATTTTGTTAATTCCTTCTTTAGTAATCCTTATCTCCCCCTTATTCATAGACCATTCCGTATTACAAATACTTCTTTTAGCCTGCTTGACAATATTATTACCAATATGTTTGATTGCCCTAACCTCAGTGGTTTATTATACAGTGACATAAGTGATCATCTCCCTGTTTTTAACATATCCTATCTATCGAATATTGCTCACCCATCTAATGGTGCAGTTGGCTCAGATAAGGAAGTAAACCTAGATTTAGAGATATTAATCCCTTAACTTTAGAGAATTTTCGCCAACATATTTGTAACCAACAGTGGTCTGAAGTCCTTGATGTGCAAGACCCCGATGAAGCATAATTTTGAAAACATATTCAAAAATCTCTATGAAGAACATTTCCCATTCAAAAATGTAAAAAAAAAAATCACATAAGCTAAAACCATGGATGTCTAACGGCCTTCTCAACTCTATTAAATATAAGCAAAAACTTTATGCAAAATTCCTTCATTGCCCATCTACCAAAAATGAAACCAAATACAAACAATTTCACAACAAATTAAATTCACTTATTAAAATTACCAAAGCTACCTTCCCAAATCCAACAAACTTAACTGGTGATAAATCTTTCTCTTCCTCTGCTCCAAAACTGTGGAATAATCTTCCTATTTCTATCCGAAATGCTTGTAGTACTGAAGTCTTCAAAAAACTCTTAAAAGCTCATTTATTTCCTAAATAATCCTCTTCCTACAATAAGCTAAGCGCCTTGTATCCTTTGGCAAAAGGCGATATATAAATTTCTATATTATTATTATTATTATTATTATCTACTACAAAAATGATATCAAGTCTACTTGGAATAATATAAATCTGCTGATAAAAAAAACAAACCCCAATAACCAAACAAATCCCTATTTCAATTCAACGGTAAACAAACTAACGATCCCGCAATAATTGCATCTGCATTTAATGACTACTTCGTTGAAATCGGACCCTCTTTAGTTAACAAATCCTTTAAGGAATTCTTACCCAACCCTGCACCTAATTCTATTTTTCTCACCCCTGTTAATGAATCTGAAGTGGCCTGTATATTAAACTCATTTAAAGTTAATAAATCACCCGGTATTGATAATTTCCATACCAAAGTCATCAAATATGTTGCCAACTACATCTGTCAACCCCTATGTCATATTTTTAACCTCTCGATTTCCAAGGGGTTTTTCCTAACAAAATGAAGCTAGCCCGTGTTACACCGATTTTTAAATCTGGATCCAAATCTGACCTTTCAAATTATCGCCCAATCTCAATCTTTTCAAAAGCCCTTGAAAAAATAATCTATGATAAAACACTCAAATTTATTACTAAATTTAATATACTTTATGACAGACAATTCAATACATCCATTGCCCTTACTGACCTCACCAATAAAATTGTTGATGCATTTGAGAATACTCAATTTACTATAGGAATTTTTATTGACCTTTCCAAAGCATTTGATACTATTGACCATAACATCCTTTTATATTAACTTTCTCACTATGGTATTCGTGGTCCCGCTCTCAATCTTTTTCGAAGTTACCTCTCTAACCATTCACAATGCACTAAATATCTCAACACTATCTCCAACTTTCGCCAGATTACTTGTGGTGTCCCCCAGGGATCCGTATTGGGCCCTCTTCTGTTCCTTTTATATATTAATGATGTTCACTTGTCTTCTAACCTTCTTTCTTTTTTTTCTTTATGCTGATGACACTACTATCCTATATTCTAACAAAAATATCCATTCTTTATTCAACATTGTTATTACTCTAATTTAATTTCCACTTCCCAATACTTTGCTGCCAACAAACTTTCAATTAATCACGAGAAGTGTAGCTTCATTCTGTTTCGAAGTCCCCAAAAATCACAAACTCTCGATCATTCGAATTTCAAAATCTATATTGATAATCACGAAATTCCCAATACCGAATTTGCTAAGTTCCTAGGAGTTTATCTTGACAGTGCATTAAATTGGAAAAAACAAATCTCCCAAATTGAAAATAAAGTATCCAAAAGCCTTGGTATCATTTTTAGGTTATCCTCATTTGTTCCCCGCAATGTTCTTCGTATTCTTTATTGCTCTCTTATACTCCCCTATCTGAGCTACTGCAACATTGTTTGGGGAAACACCTACTCATCCAACTTAAGCAAACTTCAAATCATTCAAAAGAAGGCTATCAGGATTATATCTGGCATTCCACCATGGTCTCATTCTTCTTCTTTATTTTCTAATCTCAATCTTCTTAAATTCGCCGACATTAATTCCCTTCAGCAAGGTCTTTTTATGTACTCCTCCTACCATGGTCTCTTACCTTGTCACTTCTGTAACACTTTTAAATCCAATTATTCCTTTCACAATTACAGCACACGTAACTGCGCTAATATCCATATACCCAACCATAGAACCAATTACTTCCAGCACAACATCAGATTTTCGGGCCCCAAACTTTTGGAATTCGTTACCCTCACACTTGATAAATGCATCTTCCATTAAAATTTTTACTAACCAATTCAAAAAACTCTTAACTTCTGACTACTAATTTTAAACATTTATTCAATCTCCTTCATCTCCACTTGGTTACTACCTTTCGCGCGGTCTGTCGGTCTGTCTTCGACTTGTTTTGAATGTATTGTTTTTTGTCCCTTTCTATCCTGTTTTGTCTTTTTGTCTCTTTTGTTAATCTCATTTTTTCCCTCTCATTTCAGGCTGTCCCTCCACAAGATTGGTTTTTCTTATCTTCTCGGGTTCTTGCCTTCTTCCTCTCCTGTATTTTCAATTTATTTTAAATCAATTGTAATATATTTGTCTGATTCAAAAAGGAAGTAAATAAATGTTGAATTGAATTGAATTGAATGTTCACATGTTCTTGTGTCTTGAATTATTATTTGATTCGATAGTCTTCCAGTCCTGCATGTAGATTAAACATTCTCAATTCCTATTAAAATAGGCCCTAACAAACTCAAAAGATAACAGTTTTAAATTATACGATAATAAACTAAAACATGTTTAGAAATAATTGATAATTTCTAATAATTTTTAAACAGAATACTCTTTTTTCTGACCGTCTCTCCCCATTGAAAACAAACAAAATAAAAACATAATGAAATGTGTATAACTGAAGATCATATTTTTTCTTTTTCATATGCCTACACGGAGGTCAACCTCTCCTCCCCTTCAAAGTGTAGAGTACATTTTTTCTTTGTAAAAAAGAGATGAACTTAGGCGTATTTCCTTAGAGTCCCATTCAAATTAGGAACGACTAGGTGTTTTTATTTGAAAATCAACAATTTGCACACTATTGCTAAAGGAATGGTAAACATAATAGGCAGTCATACAAATTCATTTTTAGATCCTCATAAAATAAATTTATTTATCCTCCTCGGTTTGGTGGCACTCTAGTGTCTTAAAATACACCTATTTTGTAGAGCTCTACTATAGCAGATCAAATTAATGACCTTTCACGTCAATCTAAGAGATATCTCAGTTTTAAATAAAGATATCTCTTAGTTAAAACTAAGATATCGCTCTTTAAAACTAAGATATCTTTATTTAAAACTAGGATATCTCTATTAATAGAGATATCTCTGTAATAGAGATATCTCTATTAATAGAGATATCTCTGTTAACACTCTGCCCGCCAAACACGGAGATCTCCGTGTTTGGTAACGCAACACTTGAAAGTCAAACATGAAGATCTCTGTGTTTCAGGTTTTTTTTTTTTACGGAATCAAATAGATGGGGTAATAATCAACACGTACTAACAATTTGAACACTATATTCAGTCTGGACTGTAAGTATTTCACTATTTGTTTGTTTACATTAGCGTAGAGAGGTATTGATTTACTTTTAAGAAATAACGATTATCTCAGCTCCGTTGTGCGAAATTTCATTTTACTGTAACGGGTCACAGATTCTGATTAGAATAAAGTGTTTGGTACCATTGTAAAGCTAAAATGTTTGTAGTTCTTGTAGTATCCATTACATGCCAATCTGATCACATACTCACTGGATATGGCGGCATAAGAATTGCTATTTGTTCAGGAATAGATGATCTGCTGCATTGGACAGTGAGTCCCTCTTTGTCAATATCGAATTGTCCAATCAGGAATCGCTTATTATTAGATCCATGTACTGTCCACTATAAAGGAGTGACGATAGCTACAGTATATGTCAAGTCTTTGTAACACTGTTAAAGACATCACTAACTCTAACAAATCTGCTACTTTTTTGGGTGGGTGGTGATTTCAACCTACCTGGAATTGATTGCTCAGACTACTCAACCAATCAACCATTAAATGATTTGAGTATCAACTTACTGTCCATGAAGACAATCACTGGCCTTGCCAAAATGGTTACATTTCAAACTAAATTTGACATTCTACCCTCTATATATCAGGGGCGGATTTAGGGCTGTCTCTTATACACATCTAGATGTGTATAAGAGACAGGATTGGGAGGTAAAAAAAAGAAAAAAAAAGAAAAAAAAGAGAGAAAAAGAAAAAAATGATAGCCCAGAATGCCTCAAATGTTATGTTCGGCCGTCTAGAACACAAAAATTTCGCAGGGGCATGCCCCGGACCCCCTACGACAGTGTTGTCTCAATCGGCCCAACTTTCGGCCCCCCCCCCTTTTGGACATTTCTGGATCCGCCCCTGTATATAAGTATAATATCATCAAATACGAATCCATTCCAGGGATTAGCGATCATAAAATTCTTTCAATCGACACAACAACCAAAGCATGGCCTTTCAAGCCAGTTAAGAGAAAAATACACAAATGGAAAACCAGATGACACGGAACAAGGGGTGTTGCGTTATGGAGAGTAATGTGTGACTGGAAATGTCTGCCAGTTGGTTGTTACCATGCGCCAGTGATGTTGGAGTACAGCAAGATGAAACTATTTATGTAATGCATAAATAAAGTTCGGGGTTTGTCGGGTAGTAAAATGATTATTGTATATTTTAAGTGCTCCCTCCAAGCATAAATGTAAGCTAAATTACGGTGAATAATGAGCGATGGTGACAACTATTACGAAGTTCCCTCTTTTCAAGAGGGGATGCAAATGCTTTGTGAAAATGAGTACGCGGCGGCCCGCGTTACTCATTTTCACAAAGGAATACACTCAGCTGGTTAGCTAACAATAGGCCTATGCAAATTTACATGAACACCTGGTAAGAAAGGTGCAATCACGTTCTGTTGCCTAGCAAACGTCTGTACTGTAGCGTGGGGGGGGGGGCTAGCCTACTGATGTACTGTGTATAGCAGGGGACGAAGAAGCATAATATGACTACTAGGCCTAAGTAAACAGTGCAATTTTATGTGATAGAAAGTACACTTTCGAAAGAAATAAATAAAAAAAAAAAAAAAATTAACTAGGGCCTAAGAATAATTCAGTTGCAGACGTACCTTAATTGTTTAAGTATTATATGCTAACTATGCGGCTCATGTAGCCATAGCTAGACAAGGTACTCATGTGCAAAGCAGTGGTGTTTGTTTATCCATGAAAAAAGCACGCCGGGAAAGTTTGCTTTACCAGGAAAAGGTGACGTAATCTAGCTTATGACGTATACATGCTAACTTTAGCGTGAGTGTGACGTCACCAAAAAATAAAAATTTTCTATTATAACCAAAATATTAATAACTACAAGGTTGGTGGGCGTAAATTCCCTTAATACAAATTAAGGGTAGCACCATCTACTTGACATACAAATTACAGCTCCCATTGACGTCTCAATCGAGAAATACGGGTAGCTGAAGTTTTTCTCGAAAATCTGACTACAAAACCAAATCGAAATTCACGTTCCACTTCTGAGTCTGAGTTGCTTCGCACACGTCGCTGAGGGCGGCATTCCGGGAACCCTGCGTCAAGCTGACTTAAACAAAGTTAACGAAGAGGGCATAAAAATAAGGGGATGAAATCTGCATGGCATATGGCGCAAATGTTTCCGGCAGTGAGTTCAAATAACTCAGTAGGAAAAAAAAGGCCTACAATAAAGCGCGGTCATGGGCAAGATTTAGGTGCTGCAAAGACGCCTATAACAAATATATCAATGACATAATATGTCCCGACTTAGTAAATCACATTATCATCATCATCGTCATCATTATCATCTATATACAGTATCATCATCATCCTATAATGTGCATAAACCTCGTATGAGTATATTCGCACAGCGTTCTGGTGGTCAATTATGTTCACTTAAGAAAGTCAACGGATGTGAATATCAGATACCCTGTCGTTGAATGTGTCGATAGATGGTGAATCAACAACATGTTGAGGTAGACTATTACACAGATGGATGGTGTCTTAAAAGAACGAGCACTTCCTTAATGTTGTACAGGTTTTTGGTATAACGAGTCTCTTGTCGTGACCTCTGGTGCGGAAAGTGGATGGATTGAGTTGATCAAGAGGGATGCAGGTCAGGTCATTGGTCATCGGGTACATCATGCTGACTTTTGCATTGGCCCTATGATGTTACAGAAGGTCCCAGCCGAGCTGCCTAAACATTTTTGTGATGCTGGATAATCTGCCATAATCGTTCATTATGAAGCATACTGCTTTACATTGGATGAACTCCAGTTTCTTAATGTTAGCCTGTGTGTGAGGGTCCCAGACACAAGGGTGGTGCCAGAGGGGGGCTGGGGGCCCCGCCGGGGGTTAGGTATAACCAAAGGATGAGTGATTAAATTTTGGTGACCAACCGGCGTAGGGTGTGCATATGAGGACCATTTAAAGGAAAACATCCCAGACCAGATACTATATTAAAATAAATAATCAAATGACATGATTGATACTTTTGAGAAACCAAGTTACAAGGATTGTGACGTGCAGGTCACCATACAAATACAGGGGTACATGTGAGGGCCATTAGGACCCAGACCTAAATATCACTTGATTGGATAAATGGTTGAAAATGACGCTTTCTAGAATAGTTTGTCACGTTTTAATAAAGAAGTGTTTAAATTTTGGTCATGATCCGATGCATGGTGTGGATATGAGGACCATTTAAAGAAAAGTTTACTGTATTACCCGTAGGCTGAAACAATAGGTAGTGTTTTCTACCTATGGAAACGGAGATGTGACTTATTTAAAATTTTGTAGCTTAAGTTTAATCTGTGCTGTTGTGTAATTACAGTATTATTTTTAATTTTTCTATTTGATTTATAAGCATGCATAAGCATTTCCGTGCATGCATACACATACTGTATGTAGGACATAAACTCCTCCTCCTCCTCCTCCATCTTTTAAGTACTCTAAACTAATTCCTCCATGGTACTACATTGGTGGAGTACATAGGACTGAATGAATTAGAAGCTGTTAGAGAAATGAAAGATCTTGGTGTTGTTATAGATAATAGGTTGAATTTCCGGTCTCATGTCTCAACATGTAATATCGATGGCGAATAAGAAATTGGGAATTATTCATCGTTTATTTAAACGTTTGGATTGAGATAGCTATTTGTTATTGTATAAGTCATTAATTCATCTCATTAGAATATTGCAACAATGTTTGGGTGTCTAGATTCCTTGAAGATGAAGATAGCTTAGAGAAATTACAACAAAAAGCTACTCGATTAATTTCCAAGTTGAGGGGACTGGATTATGAGAATAGGCTAACAAGACAGACCTTCCAACCCTAGCTTATAGAAGAAGGAGAGCATCAGTTATCCAATTTTTTAAAAATTTTTAATGGTTTTGATAAGTTGGAAGTTGGTAATTTTTTTGAATTGTCATCAACTGTTGTTACTAGGGGACATTCACTGAAATTAAAGAAACCAAAAGTTAAAACTAAGTGGGGAGAACAAAGCTTTAGTACAAGGTGATTAACGATTGGAATATGTCAGTTGAAGCTGTGGGTTCACAGTCAATCAATTTAAATCAAGGCTCGAAGAACACTGGCTAAATCACCACCAGAACCAGAAGTTTAAACCATATGTAAGAGACTTAGACAGAGGGGCAAATAAGCATTAATGCTTTAGCTTCAAGATCAAGGTAAATCAAGGTAAAGGTATAGTTATTCATCGTATCCGTACAGTACTGTTGATGTGTAGTTAATGCGTCAGCGCTGCCTACTGTAGGAGCAAAAATCAGCATACGCACAAAATATAAATACGCACACAGTATACTGATCATATCACTATAGCAACTGGTACAACACAGTTGGTTATAAAAACTAACATTAAAAGATGGCGATTGACTTATATAGCAATTAGTAGAGCATGCATCGTACACTGGGGGAAAATTATTATACTTAGGTTAGATTTAATGCATTCTTAGTCCTAGAATTTTCTTTCTTTAAATTCAAAATATGGCTAATGAAAATTTAAAATGTCGGAGGTGGGCTGTAGCCCCCTAGCAACCCCCACCCACCTGTACAGCCACCAAAAAGTATTGGACCCCCGTCGGGGGAAAAGTAGGCATAGTTGGACAATGCTAAAAAGCTATAGAAATTGGTCCAGGGGCAAAGCCAGCCAAAAATATCAGAATTTAGGGGTTTCAAAGGCTTTTTTAATTGATTTTGGAATAAATATATATGTGAAAAATAGATATAACTTTTTTTTTCTCCTCAACGAATTGTGGTTTTTCTCACCGACAGGGGGAAGACCTTCCGTACGGTCTAGGAGGGGTACCTTTGGGGCATCTTCACTTCCCGGGCCCATTGGTTGGGGTCTGGATCGAGGGGCAGATCCCTGGTGCCCCCCCGATATTTTACTGTATTAGAGGAGTAATTTAATCAATGACAGAGTGTCCAATTTCACCAGATCATGAAAAATATAGTATAAAAAACGGCCTTGTGAAAAAGTTTCTTCGTTTGTAAATAAAGTTGTTATTATTATTATTATTATCTACCTCAGCCCCAACCATGTTGGTAAGAAAAGTTATGATTATGGCACCTCTGGAAGGCCTGAAATGGCACCCTTAGACTTAAATTTGAGTAGAATTTTATTGTTAATTTCAGAAGTGGTATTTCTCGAATCTGTACTTAAGTGAAAAAAAGACCTTTGCCAATCAGAGTGGGCCACTCAGGCCCGTAATCAGTGGGGCGGCGGGAGGATCGGGGTTCAGACAATCTCCCAACAGAATAGGGAATTCCCCTCTACTAGACCAATAGAAAACACAACAGGGAGAAACCATAATTCGTCTAGAAGGGAAAAAAAATGTATAGTAGAGTTTAAAAACGATTAAATAAGCTTTTGAAACCACTAAATTGTCACATTTTTATGGGCTACTTTTGAAGGATTTTCAGCGACGCACCACTGCGGCCACTTTCCTCACGTCTGGGACATCGGCTACCCTGTCGGGGACCTCAGCTCTCGCATCGGGCAAATCCTGGCGCCACTCCTGATCGGCATCCTGTTGCCCGAAAGTTCCACCCAGATTAAAAATGACAACCCGCTCCACTCCCATTACCAAAGTCGGATGGGCCTGTGACTGCATAGGTCTACCTATAGGACCTACAATATTTTAAAAAATCTCAAAAACTCAATGAAAACCAAGGGCCTATACATAAATAGGCCTATGAGTTCTAGCATAAATGCAAATATTCAAGCATTAACCAAAATATTATGATTCCTGGGTTGATTCGGAAGTTCAACTGCAAGATTTAATAGTCAAACTGCTTCGGTTAGATTCCGAATTGCTGCCTCCTATTTTTAACTTCCTGATAACAGTACAGTATCTAGTTGCACATTTGTGAAAATACAGAGTTCGTTTGGGAAAGTATGTTGTTAGTTTGTGAAACATGATCGTTTGTAAAAGTATGTTGTTTGGGAAAATAGATTGTTTGAGAAAGTACGTTGTTCGTTTGGGAAAATACGTTGTTGGTTTGTGAATGTTTGTTGTTGGTTTGTGAATGTTCGCTGTTCGTTCCACTTTTGTATTTTGACGGCGATTGCCTCCTATACATTTGACAACTAAAATCTGAATATTACCTTGGCACGCTGGTCCTGTGTAATTAGTCGAACAAGATGACCCAGATGTACAATCCCCTGTTTTTCTGTCACATCCTCCTGAATCGCAGTGACATACTTGACGGCAATCTGCTCCATAGTGATTGTTATCACATTCTGTGAAATAGTACAGTTTGGGATAATCACATTGTTAGTCGATTAGTACCATATATTTAATGTTGTATGAACATACGATACGAGCGACAGTTTTTATTCATCTTGTTCAATTAAAATATGCAGAGTACAACCTTATTGCTGTTACTTGTTTGTGCCCTGGGTCTGTGCAAAGCATTTTTATACAATTGTCTTCCTTCATTCATGAGTTTTCAATTCCATTGTGCTGATTTTTGGAATGACTCATCACACTTTCACGTTTTATAGGTTCGACAGCGTAAAATAAAATAAAGCCTGTATATGCATTATCCAGTAATATTGACATCATTTATAAACAAAAAGAACAAAATAGTTATAAACAGTGGCCAAAAACTTTTGAACCTGTATTGCAATCGTTGCCTCCGTATCCGTCGATGCAGGTGCATCCGAAAGGATCAGGCGGACAAAAAAGCTTTCCTTTACAACCTTCGTCATCTCCTGTAGAACAAACAACATCACAATTACGACCCCAGTTGTTGCTTCCACAAGCTACACAAACAAAAAGAAAGTATAAACCGTAAATACCGAAACATAACATATTTTATGAAAAAAACACATACAATTTTAGGCTGACGACTTTATTATTTTAAGATTTCCCATATATTTACTATTGAAATATATAAATATATAGAAACATGTGTTTCCGAGTACTTAAAGGTAAATTGAATTAAATTAAATTTAAGTTTGTTGGCTTACATGTTTGGCAGTATTCTCCTTTGAAGCCTGCGGGACAAATACACAGACCGGTCTTGTCGTCACAGACTCCACCGTTATAACACACAGGACAATCAATCTCACATTCAGGGGGACTCCATTTTGGCAGCGGACAATCTAAGTAAAAATTGTACAAGTGTAAAAAGTGAGTCTAAGGTGAATACAAATTGTATTATTAAGACTGTATAAAATTGTTTTATCAAGTACAGTATGATTAAATATTACAACACAAATTTTATTATATATATTGAAGCTTGCGGTACACCACGTAAGTAGTTCTGAAAAGAACTGTTGTTGAAAAAGTCTCGACGTTTCGATTAAGATGCTTCAATCGTCTTCAGGAGAATAATATCTGCAGACACTCCAAACAGGGAAATACTTATATGTTTGCATAGAGAGGCTGGATGGCGGTAAACTGACCAATGGGTGAAAGGCTAAAACACAAGCTGGATGGTGATTGGATAGATAAACTGACCAATTAGAAGACTGCTAGTGAGAGGCTAAAACAAAAGCCATTGTTCACGAAAACAAAACAAATGGTTTTCTGGACCATTGCAAAAGATACTACAGTTTTCAGCAAGAAATCTTTTTTCCTAGATGAGAAAATAATAAACTCATTTTTTTCAGGATGTAAAGACATGGAATCATCAACAACTGGTCGTAGGCAAGTTGTCAATAGTGAAGATAGAAGCGGAACCAATTGATAGAAAGGACAATAAGAGCCTCTAACTTGCCACACAAAACGACATGATCAATGCTGTCGAATGTCTTCTGAATATCCAATAGAGCCATACCGACAAAGTTTCCTGCGGAAATTTGCTTTCGAATGTAGTAGTCCTGAGTATAAAGGAGACAAGTGTCAGTTGACAAAACCCCTCTGAACCCTGACTGGATTGCATAAAATAAATCGTTGCTTTCTAAATATTCATTAAGCTGAATTAACACAGATTTCTCGAGAATTTTGTAGATTGTCGGAAGAGCACTGACAGTAATTACAGAGGTCCCAAGTTGGTGAAGTGAAATTTCTGGGTAATTTGTCGTTAATTGAAGTGAAATTTCTAGGGATATTTTTTTGGTTTATTGACTACATGTATGACATATTAATTTAATGTGTGTCATGCCATTACCAAAAGCCATTACAAATATTTAACAGAAATAATAATGAGTCCTTTTTTGTAAGTGCAAACAATAAGCAAAATAAGTCATTTTCAGGTTTTAATGAACTTAGGTGGTGGTGCAAAGCCATACGTTGTTTAAATTATAAGTAACCTAATTATTTGGAAGAGAAAAAAGTGCCATTTCAATATTCACAATGACAATTCTATATTTTCTGGGAAAAACTGTAAAAATTTTGGGAAGCGGGGATCCTCCATAAAAATCTGGGAAACACGTAAATTTCTGGGAACTTGGGAGGTCTGTAGTTACCAGGTGAAAATTTATTTTTCTATTTATATAAAGGCTTGACTTTTTCTTGTTTAAGCATTTAAGCTGCGATCTATGAATGGACTGTCAGGAAAATATTCAACAGTAATGACAATGCAGGCCTTCCCCTAGGAAGCTTAGATTAGGCCTATGTAAATGCCTAGCTAGGCTGCCTATATTATGCAAGAGATTGTTGTGTTTCATAC
>NW_022751752.1:42428-55368 GCF_011630105.1 Anneissia japonica
ATGCGCATTTGCATAAATGTCTACACACATACGCACACACATACTACACACAATAAAAAACAAAAGAAATGTGACAGAGTGATTACAATAGTTCCTATTGCATTACATGCATAGGAACTAAAAATGACACCAGCCACTGTATCAAGTGTCATTAAACCATGTGGCGTAAAAATAAGTAAAAAAAATAGCTCCATAATTGAACCACTTTTGGATTTAGTATAGTTGTTGAAAAATTTTCGACAACAATTTCATTTTATTGCAATAATAAATATTTCTCCGCTCTAAATCAATCCAACATTCTATTGATTGTAAATTTAGACCAATGTGAATATTATCATGACTAATTTACCTCTGACAATGAGTCTCATTACTCCACGGTTGTCACTGGGACTACCACTCCTATAACATTCATATACCCCATCATCTTTAGCGCGTATATTTTCAATCGTAACAGACGAGTTACCATTCCACATTTGAATTACATCACCATAATTATGTCTCCAGTGTAAATCGTTAAAACCGCCGTTTTCACTAAGGCTGATAGTGGCGGATTCCCCAATGCCGACAGTCATCGTTCGAAACTGCATTTTAATGGTGGCTGTGGAAAATACATTCAAATGATATATTAGTAGGGATGACAGAACAAAAAATATCACTTAATATGTGTAGTGTAATTATAATCACAAAATTAATTGAGTATAAGAAACAACAGTTTTTTTTTTTACAATCTACCTTCTAAGCTCCTGCACAGATCTGGAAAAAGTATATCGTAGCACTATTCTTTTAGGTGCCTTACCGTTAATGGCATTTTTTGAGTTTATATTTTACGTTCATTAAAATATTGTAAAAATAATTTTACATTAACATGAACCTATAACATATTGGACGAGGAATTTTCCCTCTACAAAAGCAACATGTGAGAATACCGTAAAACCTTGAATTGAAGCCCAGTGGGCCTTATCTCGAGATGAAGCCCATCTTAAATTGAAGTCCCCCTCTTTAGTTTGCAAAATTAGCCTCAAATGAAGCACATGGGCTTCTTTTAAAGATAGCATAGGCTTCTTTTCAGTAAATACACTGACACATGAATTTCAGAAAGTAAAATAAATTAAATACAAGCTTGGTTTATACAGTAGTTTAGGTAATTTAGTGCAAATTAAATACACTCCTTGACACGGATTGATGTTACAGTGTCCTTATTTATATTTTATAGTACAAATTCAAAAAATTTACAGCATTCATTTTGAATAAAAGCCCTCCTCTTTACTTTGCAAAAGTGGTCTTGAAAAGAATCCCATCTCGAAAAGAGGCCCATCCAAAGTTTGCAAAAAAGCCCAGGGCTTCAAATCGAGTTTTTACGGTATTCACATTACGTTAGTACAGTATAGAGGAAGGGGCAGGGTACTATTGAGTGAGGTGCAGAATGTACCACTTTAGTGAGTGCGGCTGATACAAACACATATGTTCAATAAATAGGCATTATAATAACGGGAAAAAAATATATTGCCCATATTAATCACTAAAATAATAATAAGGAATTTTTACTATATTCTTTAAGGTATACTGTATTACCTGCTTTTGTCAACATTATAAACAAAATTGTTGCCTCACATTTCTTTATTAAAAGGGTAATTTGTCTTTCATTTGCAAAGGTCTTTCTAAAATTATACAGTAGTTAAACACGTAACAGTATTCAATATTGTGTTTTACAACATTAATCTTGAATATATGGCAATACTTGAAATATTTGGCAGACTATGTTTCACAGCATGACTATCTAACATTATGATACTGCTAGAGCGAATCGATAGGGAATGATGGTCGTCGACGTCCGGACCTTCCCCCACACCCCAACCCAACATGTTACAAGGCTTTTTTAGCGGGCAAAAAAACTGCACAGACGTTGGTAAATAGTGAGCAGCTTTTATCTTATTTGTGGGAGGGAGATCATTTGTGATTATCAGGTTAGTCTCAAAAGATGGAGACTGGCAAGACAGACTGACACAGTTCCCCACGTAATTGTTTCTGCACACCCTCTTGCAAATACCTGGACCCGCCCCAGTACCTTGCAGCATTGTTTGTGATGATTTACCGTCAATATCTGAAAGAAATGTATCGTAGCACCTGTTTAGGTGTCTTAACATTATTAGCCTATTTATGCCAATTGAAATAACGTAAAAAATAAAACAAACAAACAAATCATCACTAACACAAATCTACAACATACCGTATTGGACGAGGACAAAAACAACACATCCGGATATATCATTTTTCCAATTACGCAGTACAGTACAAAGAGAAGAGTAATAATATTTAGTGTAGCTAAGTTGAATGTACCACTTCAGGCGGCTAATACTAGGCGTATGTTTACTAAATATACTGTATACTATTGTAATAAGCCCCCTAGATTTATTGTACATGAGGGCCCCAAATGATCAGCTTTGCTGGATGGACTACCCTCCTTAAACATGGTTTTAAATAAATTATGAATAGAGTTTTACTATACTGTTCAGTATCTTACCTGCTTTTGTCAAACATTATAAAATAAAATTATTTTCACTTATTCGAGCATAGTACAAATGCCATAAACGACTGAGATTTATAAACTTGCTAACTACTATTACACTTTAGTATCGTGTTTTCCATTATTTAACCTTAAATAACATTTGACCTGAAATATACTTTGAAAACTATATTTAGTAGGCATCTCCATGACATTTCAATAAAAACCAATTTTTGCAGCATGCATAATGAGCATAATTATTTTACCTCAAATGATCATTAATCCCTTCCACACATTCAATAAACGACTTTCCTACAGTTTTGTTCGAACCCCTCATAGATGATACAAATTAGCTCAACCCACCCTCGATAAACTAACGTTACATTATCTCACTATATTAATTGGAACACATTATGAAGGATAAGTACTGAGTGTTTAACACTGGTGTCCTTGGATTCAATTATGGGTAAACGGATTAGTTGCCTTTATTATGAGGTTTGAATTGTTCTTTACCGCCGAAAGTACGGTATTCTAACGTTAGTTTAAGGAGGGGTCGGCCTAATGAATATCAGAAGGTGCACAGACTTTTTGTATGTTGTCGTCTGGCAGTGAGTTAACTACAGTATGTAAGAGAGAGTAAATCCGGTTGGAGGTGCATGATGGGTACTCCACTAGATAGACTTGAAAAAACAGGTTTGTATTGTATTGAGGACCATATTGGAACCACATACAGTACTAGGGGTACCCTCTCAAACATCTTAAAAAACAAATACCCAATATTTTTTTTCTTTATACTGGGATCATCCAAGTATTAGTCTAATATCTTAACAACAAAGACAACAGTGATATAAGAGAGATTTCAGAACCTTAAGTAAACGATAACGAAAACGAATATGTCACATATACGTCACATTTTCGTTCCCGTAATTGCAAACTATAAAAATCACATTTTCGCACACACTGAACGAATACGAAAAATAAATATATATCTTGCCAATAAATATCTGTATAAAGTCTTCGGAAGGTTTCTTTCTGCATTCAATTATGTTACAGTGTGAATAATAATCTTTTGTGAATGCAGTCGTTTACAGTGCATAAAAAAACATACATAGAGTTATGAAAATCGCTCGATACTCTGTGATCAAAATATTTGGGGATCATTTTTAAAGTTCAAAACATGATGACATGGTCATATGGTGCGAAGGCAGGCCTGGCCACATCGCACCATATGATCGCCGATCACAGCTGAGGTCATTTACGGTCAAATTGATCTTTCTGACCAATAGGAAATCTTGTATGTTTAAAGAGGTCTTAAATGTAGAAAAGGATCTGTTTTATAGGCTAGTGTACATTTATGACTGTAAGCATTGTTTCTTGGGAATAAATGTAAAATTACCAATGCCGCGGCTTGTGGACAGCATTTATAAAAAAAATAATGAAAAATGAAAAAAATGCCTCATGTGTTTTCAATATTTTTCGGACGCAAACCTACAACTTTCATTCTCGTGGCCTAATCTCGTTAAGGTTAGAGCGAAATATTTTGACTAGGGCCTACCAGAAATTCGGAAAACACATTATTAGACAGGAAGTACAATTGCATGGTGGGTAATTACTGTTGATTTTCGTGCGACTAGTTTATGCTAGATCGAGACTATAGGCGTAAGCTAGGCCTAGACCCTAGGTCTCGGCGGTTGATTAGACTGGCCGAGGAGTCTAGCTGGAGGGTTTACACTGGGTTTTCCCCAAGTATTTCATTTAGCGCGTGGTAGTGTGGGCTGATTTCGGGTCATCCCTTATACATTGGCCGACCCCTTGCCCGTCCCACGTATAAAAACGTCTCTCACAACCTTGTGGTCTCCTTAGATTTTTCAACTTTGTCACAATTACAATTGCCGATGTTATGCTACTGTGGCCTAGGTGTATTCGTGACCTGTGACCTGTGGCATGGCATGACAGTTCGTTTTCACAGCATCTGGTAGACCTTGTAGTTTTGTTGAGGGTTAACTGTTCGTCTGGTTTAAGATTTTTGAGTTTGGACTGCATATTACTATTCGGATTTTCAGAATACAATACATGTGTTATTTTAAGTAGTATAATAACCATGTTTTAAATAAACAGTCCAGTGCAATCGGGAAAACGTTCGTTTTCTGTAGTATAAAGTTTATTATAAAATTAAATTTGAATAATATCAGTTTTTAGTAATTTGCATGAAGCGTACAACATAAATTTGGACCAACACGGCATGAATGCTTTGAAATCAACGTCTCCATTTAAACTAGAGTAAGACAGGACAGTCCAGAGGAATCGAGAAAACATTTTCTGTATTATAAAATTACGTTTCAATATCAGTTTTCAGTAATGTGCATGAAGCGTACAACATAAATTAGACTTAACGGAATGATTGCTTTGAAATCACATCCAAAATTAAGTGTGTGGCAAGGCCCAGGCCTACCTAGGTAGGCCTATACCTGGCCTATACTAGACTAGGCCCTATGCCATCCAGCAACGGAGTACGTAAAAACTTGAAAAAAATGTTTTTTATTCATAAATTAAAGTTTATGTCAATGGCGATACAGTCCGAATAGACAGGTCGACTAGGCCACTTAGGCTAGGCATTCCATTGTATTATTCAAACCAACAGCGCAATGAAATTCTATTACAAACTAATTTTAATATTTTTAATTATGATTTCCTAGCTGTGACCTACAAGTAGTTTCTAGCTTATGGCTGTATGAGTGTATAATCAGAGTGGAAACAGATCTAAACCCTAAGCAGTTTGCCTGCTACAACTGACTGAAACACAAGTATAGTGAAATCGTAAGTCTAATATTCAAATTAATGTTTGAATAGTTGCTGCTTAACACTAGGAACACAAATAGCGTATCAAATAGATACAGTGCACCAAGATCGGTCGCGTTGCCCTGGGGCACCATCGCTGCCCAGGCCAATTGGTTGGGGGTCTGGGGCTGCCTACGGCATTATTTTTTTTCCTATACAATTCCGGCAGAAATTATAGAGGGTGCTATTTTAGGTCAGTTAGGAGAACTGATATGAGCGAATATGCATAGACTCCCCCTCGTGAAACAGAGTCAGTGGTGCATAAAGTTTTATGTGTGGATGAATGCTATGGAGAGTCACTAGGCCAAAATCTCGTAAGTAGGCCTTGGTAGTCAAGACAGTGTAAAAAGTGTAGTACTAGATTAGACACACTCTATGTAGGCCTACAGCATGGTCTTCGAAAGTATAGAAAAACAGAGTACCGGTACTGGTAGCCGTCTGATTTCAGACATTCGGCAGCCATTTACATTATGTTGGCATTAAAAGACTGCTTATTGTGATGAGGGACCCGTGTACAAACAATTACCAAACACAAAAAATATGCAAAACTGAATGCTATTTACAAAATATTCTATTACTTATGGGTGAAACTTTCTTTGATAAATTGGCTTCTATCAAGTTGATTTTCATCTATGACGCGTTTAAGAATAGATTTGGTTTAGTAGGCCTAATGTATTACTGAATCTGGCGCTGTATTTGAGTAGGCCTACAGTTAGGCTTAGATACAGTATGACGTGATTCTGAAGGATATACGTTTAGAATGCTCTGAAACAAATTAGTTCTTCGGACATAGTTAACTTGCAATTTTACAATTAAAAGATTTTTTATGAGAAAAAAACCCTGAATATTAGTAATTAACAGACAGTGAGCGTTTCTGTATTCTTTTGCCTGATTCATTGGTTGGTAACATTTCAGGATTTTTGTAGAACCGTCTGTAAATCAGTGAAAGCTCATTTTTACTTCCATCTGATTTTGATCAATAAAGCTAAACAATATTTAATTGGGTAGACACAGCCTGTACATCATATCATGTATATAGAATATCGTTCAACGCTGCCTTTTTATACTTTCAAAGAACTTGTTGTACGTAAACACTGCCTAGGCATAGGGATACAGCCCTCAAAATTAATGCCGGCATTTGGCAATGCCGATGTAAACGGTGGTGTATAGCCTCCCAACGCCGACGAAAAAATCGCCGACATGAAAATTTTAGGCCTAGCCCAAGCTAACCCAGGCCTACGCTGGTACTAGTGGTAGTACCAGTGATGGTAGACTCGGGAAGATCACTGTGAACACAATATCAAACTTTATTCTTAATGAAAGCAAGTTATATAATGTCTTTTATGTTGCATTATCAGTAAAATGTGAATAAAATCAAACTGGATTTTGTGTTTCATGCTTTTATATTGTTTTTACGTTCATTTTCGTTTTACATTTTTTTCCAAAACAACCCATTCTTCATGTAAACATTAGGCCATGCCTTCTAAACTCTGCCTGCTAATTGGTTAATTTTTTCCATGGGGCATGGATGGGCAAACATGTGCTTGGCTGTGATGATGTGAGATCCCCCAAAGTTTCAAAGTGCGTGATACTAGCTTGCAGATAGGAACAAGCTCGGTGTAAATCAATTAATTTTTAATTAAACAGATTTATTAAAACAAATAAAAAACCCTCGACTATTTAGATTCTACTAAGTATGTGGTTGGTTGGGTTGTTTTGGTCGGGAAGGAGAAATTTTCTCGGAAAGCTCTCTAATGAATCAAGTTATTGCATGACCATTTTTATATTTTTAATAAAACCAATTTCTTCTAATTTTAAGTACATTTTCCTCTGAATTCGTGATAATTTGTTATCACGCATAGACTTGTGGTAAATGCGTGACAAATTTCTGATCATGCAAAATGCGTGTTTCATCTAAATTCACTTTGAAATGCAAGACCATCCCTCACGATGCGAGACGGTTGGTAACTAGTCAGGCCCTCTGTAATTTCTGCCTTAAGTGTATGGGGAAAAAAATAATGCGCCAGCGAGTTGCCGGGGGGTCATCTATCTATCTATCTATCTATCTATGCCTAAGTTCATCTTATTAAACTCAATTAAGTTTGGGGAATCTACTTTTACCACAATAAAATTCCCATTTGTTACTACTATAGTTTTCAAAATTCAATAAATCAAATAGAAAACAATTCAAGATGGATGAACAGATCAATTATAAACCTATACTTAAAATCTACTTCTTTCCTCCAACTTAAGACAAACGAATGAATTAATTATTTATTAATGCGGTTTAATAGAAAACTAAAAACTGCTGATACTCACCCAATGATGAGGTCACAACAATTGCTGCACTAGAAACCATTTTAGATGTTGTTGCTATAAATGAAAACACACCGTCACTTTCAGGGTTTGGTAAATTTTTAACACCAAGATATACAAAATTATTATGTACTCTGTATGATATTTCGCTTCCAGTGTTAAATATTTTATTATCTGGCATGTCCTTTAATTGTTCACCTGTATCATCATTGTTGTTGCCAGAATATCCAGTATCCGACCATGTTAAATTCTCCTTGCCATCCACAACCTTGTACAATATCCCGATTGTAAGATCAGTTGTTCTGCAATTGTTTATAGCATATCCACGAAATTCATTTGCATTGTTAGGCAATGTCAGTGGTGTTGAAGAGTACAGTGTTATATCCAGATCCAGCGAAGCTGAAAGTAGATTTCAACACATTAAGCGCCATGGCCATCTTCTTTGGTGGATACCGTCGCTATACAAATAACTATTATCTTACCACTGCATTTCTGACTTTATCATTATCATTTTCATTTTGCAAATATATATATATACACACATATAGTAGAACCTCGATTTTACGTACGGTAGGGGACCGGAGGGCGTACGTAAATCGAGGGATTCGTAAAATAGAGGTGGCAATGACAATGACGGTGACAGTGAAGGTTGTGAAGAGGATGATAATATTGGTAAGAATGATGAGACGGTGGTGATATATGAGGTGGTGTTGATAATATTAATATGATAAAACAAAAACAATAATAATAATAATAGTAGTAGTAGTTTTAAAAATAATATTAATAGTATTAATAATAATAATAATAATATTTAAACAATAGTAATAAAAAGAATAATAGTAATAACAATAAATAGTAATAACAATAAATAATAATAACAATAACAATAACAATAACAATAATTATTATTATTATTATTATTATTATTATTATTATTATTAATATTATTACAGCATAGCCAACATCATTAACAAACAATATTAAAAAAGAAAAACGAGATAACAAGCCAATATTAATTTTAAAAATAATAAATATATAACTAATTATAATTCGATAAATAAAAAATAGAAAATACCAACATACATAATAACCACTTACAAAACCGTATTTAGAAATTATTAATAGACGAATGTAATAATAAAATATTTGTGGTACATGTTTTTGTTGTTAATTAACACGGATCCTGTCAGACTTTAAATGATATAGTTGAAATGTGTATTATTACATTATCTTAACTTACTACAATATTTGTATGTTTAGATATAAGGTTTACCTGTGCCAAGAAGCTCAAATCTTAAACTGATGTGTCTATACCAGGTAATTGGATTGATACGGATGAATTGAGCGTAGACAACAGAGCTGAATATGTTTTTCACCTCGGTGTTTCGATCTGAGTTTGCACTAAAAATCTAAAAGTAGTGGCATTATGATAAATACACATTTCCGCATTTCATGATACTTGTCGTAATATCTTATATAAACTGATTATAACAACATACCTCAACTTGACCACTCGATCCCAATACAGGTGCGAAAATGCTACCATCGGTACTGTAATTAACTTTGTATGTTTTAACCCATTGATTGTAACCACTTCGCCCTTGTGTTATTACTCCAACTACGCGTTTCACTGAACCGAGATCGGCTTGAATCCACTGATCTCGGTCATTAGTTGCTGCTGCCCAGGCTCCAAAGCCTCCTGCATCTGATACTGTGTTGAGTCGTCCTCGATCAGCCCCAAGACTTTTGCTGCTCAAGTATTCGCTGGATGCTGTCAGCTGGTCGGAGTGGATAGTTTCATCTTCAATCCCAAGAGCTACAACTGAATTTGCAGAGTTATTTGATCAAATTAGTTAGGCCAGACCAGCGTTTGTCGCAATGAATAAATCATTATAAAAATGTATCGTCCGGGCGAGTCGTCGAGCGGTAGGGCAGGGGCGTCGCTAGCTACAACATAAACATAGACGCTAGTTCCAGCCGCTCCTCGCCCATGGTTTGTTTTTTTGGGGGAGAGGGAAGGGCCATACATTTTATCTTCTGGGGGCAGGGGCATCCACTCAATCTTCTGGGGGTTCCCCCACCCCTTACTTTTGTGACTGTTCCCAGCACAGTGACAAACATTTTATGAACGCTACAATGTCATTATTATTATTACTACTATTATTATTATTATTATTACTGTTATTGTTATTGTTATTATTATTATTATTAATATTAATATTATTATTATTATTATTATTATCATCATTGTTATTATTATTATTATATTATTATTATATGGTGCTTAGAGAATTTGTTTATTTGCCCTTTATAAATTGACCTAGTATTTTTATTATAATATAGATTTTTTTCCTAACAAACATTAAAAGTTCCCTTTTTGAGTTGAGCAATAAAAAATGTTGATTGACGTCTGTATAGTTTCCCTGAAACCCACCCTCGAACATGAAGAAAAGAATGGAATCGCCAGCCTTCATGCATTCTGTATAGGCATAGGGTGGAGGTAGGCACTCTTTATGGAGTGATGTTCTAGTTCTCTTTATGCTAACCATAAAGATTAAGTGTAACTAATTGGCTTACATTAAACCTTCAACTCCATCTAATACATCGAAAACAGTAAGATACTTAATTAGGTCATTTTAAAAAATAAAGTTCTCAGAAGTTTAACTACAAAATTCACAGTACACTGTAGTTAATGTGTTATAGGTTGTAAAAACTCTATTGAATAAAAAAAATCTTTCAAATAAAAAAAATTGCTTGACATTAGGAATTAGTCATTTGTGAAACAAAATAAGCTATGTCAAGTGTTATATTGAACAGTGACGGATTCATAGGGGAGCCCTGTCAGCACGGGCCCCAACCTCCTAATTTTTTCAAAATAATTTTTTTTAAATGGAGAAAACTTTTAATATGAGTGCCGGTTCCGGCCATCTAAAGGTGTCATTCATTATTTTTTCTTACCTCAGTGGGGCTAAGGTGGGTGGACATTCCATTTGAGCAAGACCCTCCATGGGTCCCCTCTGTTTTGAATTCCTGGACCTGCCACAGTTGGATTATCATTTCCAGGTAATTTTTATGCATTGGGGGAAAAGTGAAGGCTTCATCGGGGAATACCCATATCAAGTATACCCCTCATGATAAATAATTCATTGAGATCGTGAAAGCAATCTTGACTTCGTATTTGTTCGGGAATCAGAGGCGGATTCAAGAAGGGGGGGGGGGGGGGGCCTAAATTGTTTTTTTTTTCATGGTGATAGATATTAGGAAAAATATATTCAAATTTTAAGTCTGAGAGTGCAATTTCCCGCCATCTAGAGGTGCCATAATCATCAATTTTCTTACCTCAGCCCCAACCATGGTGGGGCTGAAGTGAAGAACCCCAACTGCAAAAGTACCCAGTGGCAGATTCAAGGGGTCCCAATCGGCCCGGGCCCCCACCCCTAAATTGTTCGATTTTTAAGAAACAAAATGGAGATATAAAGAAAATTACTAATTTTATGTCTGGAAGTGCAATTTCCAGCCATTTGGATGTGCCATAATGGCAAATTTTTTTCTTACCTCTGCCCCAACCATCGTGGAGCTGAGGTAGTATAAATCCTCCACCTGATGAATTTAGAGATGTCTTAGGGGAAGAGTTATAATTTTAGTTCTATATTTGTTTCGTAATTAAAGGCTTTTCTTAAAATGCGAGAAGTAATCATTCAAAAAAAATTATATTATAATATACCTCCAGACAGATACAGTTATCAAACATTATATTTATCAATTGAAAACAATTATAAACAGAACCCAAAGCTTTATTTAACTAAAAGATTTTCCATTAAGGATTCAAATTTTGTTCATCCAGATATTGATTATAAGGATTGTAGTAAAGGAACGTCATTTTTAAAATATAAATTGTATTGATTTATATTATAAAACCAACGAATGTAATTTCAGACGATACTGTATTTAAAAGAATCTGGCATATTTCATTGAATTTAAATTACATCGCCTTCTAAAATCCTGCACTATGTGTTATGGAGATGGGTAATGGAGGTTGAATCAGTTGAGTCACAACTTCAGTATAGCTTCCAAAGACTTTAAAATCAATTTCAGACACGTAATCTATGGAAAGCATAATGTAGGCCTATTCAATTTCCATTAATTTTGTTTGGTATTTTACTTACATTTGCCTATCTTCACCAAAGAATACAAATAGGAACCTAGTAGGATGGTATGACATTGAATGTATTAGTTGTGCATGATCAAATTTTCATTGGATGTACGCACTTATATTTCTTGAGATTTCTATTTTTTTTATTTAAAAATTATATACATAATATGACCAATAAGCCTAATTGTTCATCACCAATTTTTAACGTAATTTTAGCTAATTTACATTCGTACCATTTAAAAATCACGCAAGGTAAAGATTTAATGTCAAATGTAACGGGATATTGGTACTTTATATCTTCTAGTTAATAATTCCCTAACATTAATATCAGTGGCAGATCTGGGGGAGGGGGTTCAAGGGGTTCGGACGAACCTCCCTCTGTGAAGAAACGTAACAAAATACGCCCGAAAATAAAAATAGCTACTTACAGCGTGGTATGTACTACCAAACACATGGTAGAAATACCTAGTTAACGTCTATGAAGGCAATAAAAACTACATCGCGTTACCCAGACCACTTTTCCTGTCTGTAACCATAGCGATAATCTAATTAACGCGAGCCCATAAATCCAATTCCAACGAAGGCCGTTCCACTACTCACACTACTCAAGTGTTCAATTTTGATTCAGCTAGCCAAGGCCCTCAACGCTTACCTTAGTATGAAAGAAATCTAAGAACTGAATGTAAAAACCAGGGAGGTTTATACCTCCCTGTAAAACAGGGAAAGTTCTGTAATGGTTCACATGTCATTTAAACGGTTTCAAGATTTGTATCACATCTCTCATCCCACAATGGCGACGTAACAGCGCCATGAACAGTTTCAATTTAACACATGGCTATATAAATCCAAATTATTATAGCCCGCCCTCATTGTTGAAATTTAGGCAATACAGTATTTACATTAGTCCAGCCTGAATATCTAGTAGCCTCTAGTGTATACGACGTGGTTGACACCGGAAACAACGTTGCTAATTCTCATATTAAAGTAAATAAGGAAAACTAGGTCGTTTGGATTAGATATTAAAATATGTTAATAGTTGATCGATTAAAAAAACAAAACAAAAGAAAGGAGATATTTTTTTACAAGATGAATTAATAAAACTTCTAAGATACAAAAGTTCTTGCTTCTGT
>NW_022751752.1:56649-58794 GCF_011630105.1 Anneissia japonica
GAGGTATAATAAAATAATACGGGTAAAACAGGACAAGAAACACAAGGCAGAACGATACGGGGAATGCTGGAATTAAAAATTCATAAATAATTGCAATCAACAATTACAAACCACAATTCATATGAAGTTAACCCTATATATTTGGTAATAACACCAGAAAACAACGTCGCAAATATTCAAGAAGTAAATGAACAAATCTAGATCTTATCAAGATATTAATTAATCAAATTAAAACGCTATATTTAAGCCAACTTTTGCGAAGGTCTATGTCATGCAGTTGCTAACCCTAACCCTAACCCAACGTGTAGGATACTGAAACGTGTATATGACCGGGAAACAACGTCGCTAATCCCTAAAAAGTAAATAAGCAAAACCAGGTAGTTTATAATGTTATTTAGGCCAACATTTGAGGAGGTTTGGCATACATACCGACCCAACAAATAATATTACATTAAATGAATCGTAAATAAATCGAGGTCGGATTAAAATAAATCACTGCAAATTGGATATACACAGCCTAGATTTTTTTTAAATTACTATTATATTTTATCTTTATTTTGCCAATAAAACAATATACTGTACAAATAAAAATCCGAGAAGGCAATGAGTGACCACAGTTGTTTAAAAAAAATCGCAAAACTAGATTTCAAAAACATTGGATTACAAATATAAGATTAATACATTGATTAGGAATTATAAATTGTAATTATAATTATAATTACAATTATAAATAAAATTATAATTATTGTAATTGTAATTACATTTAAAGTTGTTTAAAAATCTTGTACAAATATGATTTACATATACAAAATAAAATACTTATAACAATTATTAGAAAATCATAATAATTAATCATTCAATATACAATGAGGTATAATAAAATAATACGGGTAAAACAGGACAAGAAACACAAGGCAGAACGATACGGGGAATGCTGGAATTAAAAATTCATAAATAATTGCAATCAACAATTACAAACCACAATTCATATGAAGTAAACCCTATATATATATTTGGTAATAACACCAGAAAACAACGTCGCAAATATTCAAGAAGTAAATTAACAAATCTAGATCTTATCACAATATTAATTGATCAAATTAAAACGCTATATTTAAGCCAACTTTTGCGAAGGTCTATGTCATGCAGTTGCTAACCCTAACCCTAACCCGAAGTGTAGGATACTGAAACGTGTATATGACCGGGAAACAATGTCGCTAATCCCTAAAAAGTAAATAAGCAAAACCAGGTAGTTTATAATGTTATTTAGGTCAACACTTGAGGAGGTTTGGCATACATACCGACCCAACAAATAATATTACATTAAATGAATCGTAAATAAATCGAGGTCGGATTAAAATAAATCACTGCAAATTGGATATACACATTCTAGATTTTTTTAAAATTATTATTTTATTTTATTTTTATTTTGCCAATAAAACAATATACTGTACAAATAAAAATCCGAGAAGGCAATGAGTGACCACAGTTGTGTAAAAAAAATCGCAAAACTAGATTTCAAAAACATTGGATTACAAATATAAGATTAATACATTGATTAGGAATTATAAATTGTAATTATAATTATAAGTACAATTATAAATAAAATTATAATTATTGTAATTGTAATTACATTTAAAGTTGTTTAAAAATCTTATACAAATATGATTTACATATACAAAATAAAATAATTATAACAATTATTAGAAAATCATAATAATTAATCATTCAATATAAAATGAGGTATAATAAAAAAAAATACGGGTAAAACAGGACAAGAAAAACAAGGCAGAACGATACGGGGAATGCTGGAGTTAAAAATCCATAAATAATTGCAATCAACAATTACAAACCCCAATTCATATGAAGTAAACCCTATATATTTGTTTATTTATTATAAGTAAATTAACAAATCTAGATCTTATTACGATATTAATTGATCAAATTGAAACGCTATATTTAAGCCAACTTTTGGCTAACCCTAACCCGACGTGTAGGATACTGAAACGTGTATATGACCGGGAAACAACGTCGCTAATCCCTAAAAAGTAAATAAGCAAAACCAGGTAGTTTATAATGTTATTTAGGCCAACACTTGAGGAGGTTTGGCATACATACCGACCCAACAAATAAAATTACATTAAA
>NW_022751752.1:58838-68836 GCF_011630105.1 Anneissia japonica
ATATTATTTATGCTAAGTTTTTTTTTTTCTCTTTTTACATGCCAAATTTGATCCTAATGCGTGCTTCTAACGAACAGAAAACTTGAAACACAAATACAAAAGCTATGAACTTAAACATACTGAACTGTGGGGATATACAGCAGCAGATTCGGAAGATGAAATTGAAATGTTGATGTCGATTAACTGTTATAAATAAATTACAGTATTAATGACAAACATTAATTTATGGGTGGCCCATGCATCCATTGTGTGCTTTCAGTAATGTAGTTGCCAACCAGAAACAACGTCGTTTATCCTCAAAAGGTAATTTAGAAAACTGCGTCGTTTAATCAATTCTTCAGCAATTCTGTTGCGCTTTTCCAGACTGGTATATGTGAATAAACATTTCATTTCTATTTTATGTATGATATAAAGTATACACAGCGGCAGATTTAGAGGTATATTATACAATTGTTTATACTGTGATGAATAAAAAGTATACGCCTTTCTTCAAATAATGTTATTATTATAAGGCTATACCGATAAGAACACAGTTTATAAGAACACTCACTGAGTCTGAATTCGCTTGAAAATTCAGAACAAAATTAAGAACAAAAGGCCCATGTAAAATGTCAAAACGAAGTTTTTATTTCTTTTTAAATACTAAAACCAAGACATTTTAACTGTACCTTTTTTATAGGTGTAATACCCCCTAACACATCAGTACAGTACAGTAATATACTGCTGTACAATGATAATTTTTAATGTTTGGTAAGTGTGTAAAAATTAGAACAAAATGAGAACATTTTGAGCCCAAAATTGGCAAAAAGTAAGAACACTATAAGCCTGGGCAACATTTTACTGGTTATTATTTTAAAAAAAGGTGTAGGCCTATGCCAATTTGGTTTTAACCAGTCTATCATTTCGATATTTGTAGTATGCATTATACTATCTTATCTGAGATTAATCAGTGGACCTTTCGGTTTTAATACCTTTTTTTTGTGCAATGGAATCGTCTCAGTATTGTGTTTGCATATGATGACGATTTCTTCTGAACATTTGCCTTTTTAAGCCAGGCCCGGTGGATTTTTAAAATAAAATTATGTTATAGGCCCAGTCCGCTCCGAAGAAACAACGTCGCTAATTCTCAAAGTATAAATAGGAAAAACCTCATCGACTGGTAAGTAGGCCGCCTAATGTTGAAACGGAGTTGCCGGTATACTGTAAAATTGTTTAGGTCTTCGAGTATCGATCTTATGTGTGCAGTTACACTTTTTTTTTTATAAGAACACATTTTATAAGAACACTGAGGCTGAATTTGCTTAAAAATTAAGAACAAAATAAGAACAAATTGAGGCTGACGTAAAATGTCAAATGAGGTTTTTGAAAAACCAAACAATTATATCTGTACCTTATGTGCAGTAATGTAGGTGTGACTATGTAATACCCCCTATAATCAGGTGTACTGTCATTTGAGGCCATTTTTACCAGGCCTTTTTTCTGTGGCAATTTTCCCAGGGCATTTGTTTCAGGGCCAATTTTCGCTGTACAATAATAATTGTCTATGTTTGAAAACTGTAACTAAGAACAAATTAAGAACATTTTGAGCCTGAAATCGGCCAAAAAATAAAAACACTGACCCTGGGCAAAATTTTACTGGTTCTTATAAAGAAAAAAAAGAAGTGTATATGCGAAAATGTAACCTCTTTTAATACAGCACAGTAATACTGTTGTACAATATTAATTCAATCTTTAACAAAAAAAAAAAAAAAAGAATGAGCCTGGGCAAAAATACCGATTCTTATATTTTAAAGTTGTATAAGGAAAATGTGTTCACGTTTGGACTATTGTGCCTCTTCGATGACGTGTTTAGACCGGGAAACAACGTCGCTAATTCTTAAAGTATAAATAGAGGAAACGAGGTCGTTCATAGGTAGTGAATGTTTTTAAAACCTGATAGGCCTATCTATGCCTATTTCAGATATGAGAGTTAATGTAAAGTTTTTCTTTACATTGATACCTTCAATTTGTGCAATGAAATCGTCTCAGAATAGTGTAAGCATATGACGACAATTTCTTCAAAACATGTCTTTTTTAGTCAGGGCCCGGGGGATTTTTTAAAATAAAATTATGCTTATAGAGCCAGCCCGCTCCGAAGAAACAACGTCGCTCTCGAAGTATAAATAGATAAAACCTACATAGGCCTAGGCATATTTCATACTTGGTATGCAAGATAATATGACATTTCTTTCACATTGATTTAAACTATATTATTTTGTGGGGATAGTTTATTTTAATATATAGTGGTACCGTGGGCCGACATTTTAACCTAGTTTTATTATTTCTGTTATTTATAAGCCTATATTTCAGACTGGGTATGTAAGTTAATATAAAGTTTATGTTACATTGATACCTTATTTTGTGCGATGAAATCATCTCAGTATTATTGTATCAGCATATGGCAAATTACCAAAATCCTAAGTGAAAAGTAATTTACAAATTCTTGTATTTCACGAGCAAATTCTATGGGCTAGGCCTACGTACAGAATCGAATCACATTTATACTAAAACTGAAATGTTTGAGAAATACTGGAATAGTAAGCCTCCTTTTGTCTGTCCATATGTTTTGTCTATTCAATTTTGTATATAGGCCTATTGAAGCGAATGAAATGAAATGAATTTAGATGGGCCATATGTACTGGACATAAACGCATTTGTGCAGCACTCGTTGGTCAAACCCGCACAGAAGACGTGAAACACCCGGAAGCCCCGGCTTTGTTGCCTTTTATAAGTCGTTTAATTGATTTTAACAATTTAAATTAACACCGATTTCCACACTACGTTTTTAGAATAGTTTTGCAATTTAGGCCTACTTCGTAATACTAAGCCCGCTTGTTGTATGTTTTGTACAAAGATTAATTAAAATAATGATATTTTATTTCATTTCATCAATTAGGCCTATTATATTTTTAACTACTGACTAGATCGTGTTAAATGTTTTCAAAGAATGAAAAACAAAAATAATAAAAATTAACTGTCAAGCCATATTTTTATACCTCCCTGCTTTAATGTAGCCTATGTATTCCTTTTAAAATTAATCAACATCTTTTCTTTTTCTCCTCTTTTTTTAACTTTCACTTGTATAGGCCTACAATCAGTAGGCATGCAGCATGGCAAAACTACCCATATTGTGTACCTCCCCAGAAAAACTACCAGGGGTGGATCCAGGGATTCCAAAAAGAGGGGGAGGGAGGTTGGGGTTACATATCTATTTTTCAGTTTCATAGACAAATCTAAGCACTTTTAACTGTACGAACTTCGTGTAACCTCATGTGTCACCCGATTAACCCTGGTTGCCTGGAAACTAATTACTGCTCCTCTTCTTATGTCGATTGAATCCAGATGTACTAAACCGAGATTGTGAACCAAGAAGCTGTAAAATGTATGACGCCAAGATTCAACTATACAGTAATAATATTATGTAGTTTATAATTTCGTTTTCGTTTTATACTGTTTTATTCATCTATCCATGTGTAGATAACCAAACACTACTTTTCCTGGGGTATTATTTTTACTTGCATGCACATCTACATACATACCGTTTATCACTTGATTATACATAATTATAATTATAAATATCTCACTATCCCTGATGATTGGCGTGTGTTAACCAGATAAGCAATAGTGAAATATATTATTATATTAATAGAATAAACATGATGTCAACAACTATTTATATCAAAGTAAGCCTAATAAAACGATAGTCCATCAATTAGCCTAACTTTCTAAACTAATTCTTCCATGGTCGGAGTAAAAGTACAATCATTAAAATTCCAAGAACTACAGTACGAGCTTCATGCATCTAAAATTTAATGCGAAATATAAATTTGTAATTGAAAAATGGGCTTTTAACCCAGTGGGGAACACATAGGCTTGAGCATCATTAAAATATGGAATAGTAAATAATGTTTACATTTATTCGGAAGCTACACTCTTTTAACAGTGGCACACTTTAAAAAAGTGAAGGTGCGCGTCCAAAAGAAAAAATAGTACTTTAAAAGAGACTTGACAAAATAATGCTTAACTATAATGAAAAAGCAAAATGCACGAATAAAAGAATACACAGTGAAGGAACTTAACATAATGCTTAACTAATAGAAGTAAAAAATAACGACCAACCAAAGTGAATGCAAAATAGCAAACAAAACAACTAATTTCCATCAATGCAGAATATACATGAACACGCAGATATAGTGATCAATTGCTAGGCAACGAAAGTGGCCGTCATCCACACAGAATGCAAGAGGGTCATGTTACCTCTGAAGTCTTCGTAAAAAGCGCGGTTTTACGTTTCGCGGCAAATCACTTTCGCGCGCTGTGTAACAAACAGATATGAACCTAAGTGCATCTTGGATTGACACGAAGGATGCAACAGACACAGGTCCTCTGTACGAAGGATCCAAACTCACTGTGGTCGATAGCATCGCACTTCTACTCAGTTTTAGTTTAGAACACAATGCTACTAATCGGGCTTTAATCTACTTGCTAAATATGCCTAAAAACGTGAAGGTGCGAAATCATTTGAAGTCACTGTACTATCTGAAGAAAATGTTTGATTATGGTAAAAAAGACAATAACGAAGCACTACACATGTAGTCACTGTAGCATGATATGCGAAAATCAAGCTGATTGCCGTTGCGGGATGGACTTGTCGAAAAAAAGGATTATTTTATTACGGTAGATGTTGCAAGTCAACTTGAGGAATTGTATAAAGGTTAGTACATTCACCATGTTTATTACCGATGTAAAACTAAAAATAAATTTGGCACCTAGCAATGTGCCCTGGATACCAACCACATCTGATTTGACATTCGCGGCCAAATGATGGGCCATTTTCAAATGTCACACAGGCGCCGGAACTTCGTGATTGATATTCGGGGGGGGGGGGGTCATTACTGCTCACAAAAACTGTCTACAGGTCTTTATGTATAATCGTTGTCATATTTCAAGAAAAAATTTAGGGAAAAGGTTATGTACGTCGACTCTGCGTCGGTAGCTTCCGTGGTCGAATAAGCATCTACTTCCTTAAATAATCTTATGGTACGGTAGTTTACCCATGGAGGTATAAAAATAGAAGGAGAAACAACCAACCTAAATCCTATTAACTAAATGGCTTTCTGTGTGATATACTCTAACTTGCTCAATCCTGATTGGCTGCCTAAAATGAATTCAAAAAGGCCGCTCTTGTCTACTGCGCCCAAGGCGACCATTAACACCGCGAGGTCACTGCAAATTACCCATTGATCGATTCTAATCTCAATATGTGGCCATTCTGTGCCCTGAACATGTATAATAAGATATTATTTACACGATTTCATTGGTTTAGAGTACGTAGTAGTTCAAAGGTTTACCCTATTTGATCGTAAAATGCTGCCCTCTTTCAGACAAACTAAGATTTGTAAAAATCCGATGACTCATCGCGACGTTATGGCTGAACGAAGATTCTAGCAACTACTCGGGGGAAAACGGAGATTTTCTTTCAAATAGGTCTCTCCAGATTATAAAAATATGATATATATAAGGCATATCTATCTTAGTTTTTTACTTGCATGTCGTTCCAGAGCGTTCCGGGCTCACAAAACGAAGAGACATTTCCCTTAGATACGCGGCAACCGATGACCTCTTCAGCCAGTCTACAGCGAGCGAGAGAGTTAGCTTGCCTGTCAGTGTCAGCGGCCAAGCTTACGGGTACATGCATAATAATAATAATAAAGCCTAGGTTTACCATGTACTGTACCTTTTTCATGTTCTAACCTATGGAGTTTCTACCTCCAAAAAGTATGAGGCAGTTGTCATATGTTCGTCATACAGCTATACTGTTCTTGCCCGTGTTTTATTATAAAATTCGCAATTAGTTTCAAGTCGTACGTATGTGTGTTTCGAGTGAGGCCTATGCCTATGGAATAGACGCAAGGCCTTCCACAATTTCAGAAATAATTTGCTATGTTTTCATTTTATAAATAATAATGATAACAAGTCAACAAATAGGTACAGTCTACTGTTTTATATGAACAAAGCCAATAATTGTTAGGCCTATAACATGACAACTTTAACTATGTATGTGTGCATGTCATATAGCTTTTTAATAAAAGGTTCCATGAAAATGTGTATTAGTAAAATAACATTTTATTCATTTGCTTTGGATGTCATATGTCAGCTCTGCCTCCTTTCGAAGATAAAAAGCAACCCAACAACTTCAGCTGTAGAAAACTATTATTATAATACCGTCAATGCTGGAATATGCGCCGCACCAAACCTGATTTTTTTTCTCAAGCAAGCGCTCATGCGCGCTTAATCGAGAGTATTTTTATTTCCTTGTGTCCAATGAAATACTTTGAGAAACAGGGTTTTAAATACAATGTGTATGTTAAAATGAATAAATAACACAATGAAGACAAGCATTTCAGTTATAAACGTTTATTTACAATGACGAAAGACTTACGATAGGCTAATGACCTACGGGAATGAGCTCCCGAGTAAGCCCCGCACGCACTGAAGCCTCTAAATGTATTCGAGCATTTACGGGCTAGCATGTAAAGGAACATGCCATAGTCGGCAAGATCAAGGAGACAATACCAGTAATTTATTACAATTTTAATTATGTATTATTAAAACTAGAAAATACCCGTGTGGTTTTCAACTGTAATCGCCAATGACAAAATCGGCTAACTAAACATAAGAAATGGATGTATTACGGTCTGGCTAGGTATTCCGTAGATCTAAAGCACTGAGGTTCAGTGAGGTATGCTGTAATTATCAAGATGTAAACAACTCACAAAAAAACATGGCCGCAAACTCGTTCTTGGTGGTGTACAGTATCATATACCTAAATTATAAAGGTTTTTAAGTCTAAGCAGACAGGGCTTACGTAAATTTATAATATTGGTAAAATTATTAATGATGGCTGGATGGTAGGCTGGCGTGCAAGTACTGCATGTGTTAATTAATACTATCATTGATGGGAAAATCCAGCGATGCGAAATCCAGTGATGTGAAACCAGTGAAACCAACTCATTAATATTCAAGACAAGTCTCAATCAATCAATCAATTTATTTGGAAATTGCACCTTTGCATCGGTGGCACACACAAAAAGTGGTGCATCCATAAGAAAAACACAGCACGTCTTAAACTAATCTTACAGGCATTAAAGAGCTACANNNNGAAAATACATTTGAACAAAATTTTCGGTCTTAAATTAATACACAGAACATATTCAATCAGAACCTAAAAAATTAAGCAAATTTAGCACTACAAGAAATTTACTCATAAAAATACAAATATACTAATCTAACAGGCATTAAAGAGCTACGGTAGAAAATACATTTGAACAAAATTTTCGGTCTTAAATTATTTACATAGAACATATTCAATCAGAACCTAAAAAAAAAAAAAAAAAAATTAAACAAATTTAGCACTACGAGAAATTTACTCATAAAAACACAAATATACACATACATACACATAAAATATACATAAACAAATATATAATTATATACATATATATATACATATATACATAACATACATACATATACATATATACATACATATACACATATACATATTATACATACACACACATATACACACACATGTACCTATACACCCATACATATACAAAAAAAAATACATACATATACACATATACATATTATACATACACACACACATACACACAAACATATACACCCATACATATACACGACTTAAAAAGAAAAAAAAACACACATACATACATATATACGCATATACATACATATACACATACACACACACATATACATATACACACATACAAAAGACACACACACACATATGCACATAATATACACATACATATAAATACACACCCATACCATACACAAACACATCTACACCCATATACGTATGCACACAAATCACATAAAAAGTCAATTAATACTACAATTTTAAATTACAATTTCTTAAAAAACGTTAAAAATTATAACAGTTAGAAACTTAACTATAAAAACATAGCAAAACATGTAAGGCAAATGAGATAGAATAGAATAAACAATAATATCAACAAGTCTGTCAATTAATTTTTGGCGAGCAGCTGATCGAAAAATCGTCCCGACGATCGAGCGACTAGCCTAGATACAGTACACTAGTGTGAAGTCGTGAGTTTTTGTGATCGTTTACGTACGCAGTACCTCCATGGTTTACCGAACAAGCCAATCGGTCTTCTCGACAGTAGCGCGTTTACGCTCCTGGCGGCGTACAAAGAATCAAACTAATTAGGTGAGGTGACTGACCATGTGTCTGATTCTTATAATGGAGTATCGCGCCAACGTGGTGGGAACTTATTTGCGAAACGTTTGTTACTAGGCAACTTACAGTACTGGGAAACGTTTGTTACTAGGCAACTTACAGTACTGGGAAATTTAGTATTGTTGCTTATTTCGGGATGGATCGGGTGGATTAATTTTATTTTCTTATTCGTTAAATATTTCACTGACACAGTCGGAGCTCAGCCAACAATGGTTTCACTCTACCGTACTGTACACACGTTAGTCTATTATCCGATAGAAGCTGCAAAAGGATTACTGTATCCAGTCAGGTATCAAGTTTGTTTTATGTTTTTTTCAAACCACAACACTTCCATACACAACACAATTCTGTTCTGTCTGCTGTAGAACCTTATCCAAACTGCAAATAGTATAAAATTGAGGTTTTTGGAGTTTCATATGCATACCAGCCAGGAAAGTCCATGGAGTCCGATCCATCACATTTAAGACAGTTTGGACAACGCGAGTACACAACATTCCATAAATGTTTTCCTCTTATCATACAGTTTACTATTGTCTCTCATTAGTATGGTTTTAATATTTGTCAAAATAGAAAACTATGAAATAGGGCACAACAAAAGATCCAGATTAGCTTGGGTACGGACGCACAAAACAAACAGATGTCTGGAAAGTCACGTTTGCCTGTTTAAAAACTGCGTAACATACTAGTAACGTACATACACACGACCTGGATTTTAAAAGTTCCTATGCTTGCAAGCATAGGAACCAAAAAAGGAGCCGGTGTTCACTTTGGTTAAAAATATACTGCGGCTGTCACCTGCATTAAATCATGGAGGAATTAGTTTAGTCTAAATTAATTCCTCCATGATTAAATAATCTTCAAAAAAAAAATTGCTTGATTTGAATTTTTCTACATAGGCCTAGTACTTGTATAAAGCAAAATATATTGCATTTCATTTTCAACTGATAATTCGAATGAAAACAAAAATCCCTTGTTAATTCAGTCTTCCAGAAAATTATAATTCGTATAGGGCCAGTGCTGTATTCAATTGTATCCATATGTGTTTCATTTTTATTGTTCAATAGAACTGCAAAACTGTATTGAATTTAAGGTAGAATAGGACGCATCTCTCGCAAGACCAGTATAGAGAATAACGAAATAGCGGGTTTCACATGTATTTCTGCTTCGTAACAAAATACGGCGTAAATTTTCTTCTAGTGTAACAAACAAAAACGGGGTTTAAACTTGTTTTAATTTCCACTTGAAACTGAAAATTAAACGGTTTTTAATTTTTGAATATGCTCTTTGTGATACACCTTTATATATTTTGTTTCACTCCCACATAATATATTATTCTATTATTAATATATTAATTCTCTTACTCAGTATTAGTATAATGGCAATCTACTGGATTCATAATCACCAACTGAATATTTTTCCTTCTCCTTGTTCTTTAATTACTGTATCTACTTCACACCATGGAGAAATAAAATAAAACTGGAACTACAGGCCATCCATGTTAATCCGTGTTAAGCCCTTACTTGTAAGATATAGAAAAAAACAATAGAAAGTATTATTGCTGCGAAGCAGCCAATTCATATTCTTGACAGCAATTTGACCTCTGAAAGGTCATTGTTTGTCAAAAAACAAGGGCCTAAGACGACTGAAAAGCGGAGTTTCCTTCTTTCGT
>NW_022751752.1:68856-70530 GCF_011630105.1 Anneissia japonica
GGGTAAAATCAATTACTTTAGGCGACGTTTGTAGACTAACCTACTCGTACCAACGTCCGCATGTCGCGACGCTGGAGTATTACTATTCAGCGTTTTTACTATATTTCTAGGTTTCCTACGTTTAATCGGCCCATGTCTCAGCCACAATATTTTGAGGCCAATATTATTTACGAACCCAGTTAAACTTATTTACTAGCCTATTTCAGCGTGCTAATTATTATATTAATTATTTGTTATATTTTTATTATTCATTATTTTCACTTGACTCGCATAAATGATTTTGTTCGAAGAACATTTATATGCCGTTGTACTTCGCAGCACTTCACTTGCAATTTGCAATTTCTAGTATTATCAATAGATCCGACTTGATATCGCATCCCACACTGTGAGCTCTTGTTTGAGCCCGGTTTGGGCTGATAATGGAAGTATGCAGAGATCAGATGAATCGGTATACAGTACTTTCTCTTTTTATAAGTTTTGTACAACGATTCGCCTACTTTCGTATCATTGTTTTTAATTACAGTACTTACTTTTGAATTTGTAAACATTTTTTCTGTATATTGTATTTTTATTATATATTATGTACCACGGCTTTCTTCTTAGGCTATGTTCACACACACGGCGTAAGACTGGCGTGGCTTACGCCAGGCGTAAGCTAATCCACGGATTAAAATTCCAAAGTGTTCACACAAACGGCGTTCGTTACACTAGCAGTAATATTGGCCTATCTGGTGTGGAATAGTTTTCAGTTTTAAATAATGTACGTGTTAACAGTAGTAAAATTAACAGTGCATCGTGGAAACTTTTAAATCTGTGAATTGTTCGAAGTGAACTTAGGCCTATATGATTATTGTATTTTAAATGAACAATTTTACTTTTGATTTTTCAGCTAGCATTGTTGATGTTGCATGTTTTAATAGACAGTCTAAATGGTTAAAATATCTTACAAAACACAATCAATAAATCATATACATTATAACTACTGTCTCTTATACACATCTAGATGTGTATAAGAGACAGAAGCAACCGTTGCGTCAACCGCTCACACAATAATTTCATAATCCAGCTGATAATATAAAATTACATGAATACCGTACTCTGAAAACGATAACGTAATGTATTGTTATAATGTTATGTAATATGCAGACTTAGTATACCAGAACAAAACATAAGGTACCTTTACACATATTCGTTATCATGATATTGTACGTTTACTTATTTACAGAACTCTTTGATCCAGAATTCTACCATGTCGATTCAACGCATTACATTACGATTACTTCGTTCGGTTTATTTTCCAAGGGACGAATTGCCGGCCAACAATACGGGCGTCCACTCGTTGACAATGTTGTGTTCATTCCTCCAATTTTACCATTTGTGAATAATGAACCTATAGAATCTGACATATGTCAACCAAACATGAACAGAACATTTTACGATAAGTGCGGCATTGACCATTGTGTTTGCACAAATGTTTTAAAGATTAAACTTGGACAGGTAAGTAGATTATTGTTATAATTTGTTGGTTATCACCAACACCAACACATTGCCGCCATCTTGATTAGCCCAAAAGAAGAAATAAAAGTGGGTTTATAACCCCACTGAAGAGAAAAATTTATGGTCAACCCATAAATTTCACCGTCATCACGACCAAAACCACCACCACCACTACTA
>NW_022751752.1:71722-76043 GCF_011630105.1 Anneissia japonica
ATTTTCATTAGTAGGAGGTTATTTGTCTATTATGGTTGCGTAATCCCCAATTCTGGGGGTCAAATACATCCATGCTCAAACCTCAAAACCAAACTATTTGCTTGCAAACTTCATGTTATGTTAACCAGCATCCTTGAGGTACAGAGTAGTAGCCCAAGACCATGGACTATTAATTAGGATAGCCTACCTGATGCACGGTATTTATAAAATTTGGCAGGCATCACGATCTCACCAAATTCGTTGGAGTGTTTCTATATTCGTTAGAGTGCTTGTACATTCATTGGAGTGTTTCTATATTCGTTGGAGTGTTTCTATATTCGTTAGTGCTTGTACATTCGTTGGAGTGTTTCTATATTCGTTAGTGCTTGTACATTCGTTGGAGTGTTTCTATNTCTATATTCGTTGGAGTGTTTCAATATTCATTGGAGTGCTTGTACATTCATTGGAGTGCCTGTGTATTCGTTGGTACTGTTTGTATAATCGTTGAAGTGTTCAAGGTTGCCCTTTTGGCGTTCCATAAGTTTGATCTTAAATTTTTTTCACTGGAAGTCCTGGCTTACAAAAGGCATGCTAACCTTCCTAGGCATAGGTTGGCAGATCAGACAAACTAGGCAAGCTCAACTAGCCTTCAATTAAATAAATTTAACAAACACTGTGTTTGGTTCAATGTCGTAATAATTAATTTTATGTACGAAAGTGCATTCTTCAGGCCTATCGATCCATGGAGGAAAGACTACTATTTATTCAACTACTCAATTGTTGGAATATAATAATTTATATTGCCATACCTGTCAAACTTGAGAAATTTCAAAGAGTATATTGGGTGACAGATAATGAGTGCCAAGGCAGAACAGAGGCTGGGAGCCAGTGGGTCACCAAGAGTTCCTGGCCAGGGTCACTTTGGCTTAAATGGCATATCTAATCGATATTAGTGAGTTTATAATGATCTCAGATACAATAGTTATTGAAACATGAAGGTAGAATGTTATGATTATGGATATTAGTTACAAATTGAAAAAGAAACCAAATTTACTCAAATTTTAGGATAAGCACAAGTTTTGTCTGTGTTTACGTAAGACCGTCAAATTTGATTAGAATGCGTAAGACTTACAGCAAATGGGTTGACAGGTCTGTATTGCATGTCTTTTATTTTCTATTTTCTCTATGTATAGGCCTAAGAATGAGATAAAATTAGCTGACCTTTTTAAAGAGAGGTAAAACCTTGAATTTTGAAGAACTTAAAAGGTCATTAAAAGACACCTCAGAAGTCGGAAAAGCTCATTTCCGGCAATCTAGGAATCAAACTTTTCATGGGGGAGGACCCCCCACCCTTTCTTTTTTGGGTTTTTGTAATAACAAAATATTTATGGTACCTGTTGGTGTTGTTATAATCAGACTTTAGATGATATAGTTGAAATGTGTATTATTACGTACATTATCTTAACTTACTACAATAAATGCATGCTTAGATAAGGTTTACCTGTGCCAAGAAGCTCAAATCTTAAACTGATGTGTCTATACCAGGTAATTGGATTGATACGGATGAATTGAGCGCAGACAACAGAGCTGAATATGTTTCTCACCTCGGTGTTTGCATCTGAGTTTGCACTAAAAATCTAAAAGTAGTGACATTATGATAAACACACATTTCCGCATTTCATGATACTCGTCGTAATGTCTTATATAAATTGATCATAACAACATACCTCAACTTGACCACTCGATCCCAATACTGGTAAGAAGACGCTACCATCGGTACTGTATTGTACTTTGTATGATGTGACCCATTGAGTACCATCACTGCGCCCCTGTGTTATTACTCCAATCACACCTTTTATAGCACCAAGATCAGCTTGAATCCACTGATCTGGGTCATTAGTTGCTGCTGCCCAGCATCCGAAACCTCCTTCATCTGATACTGTGTTGAGTCGTCCTCGATCAGCCCCAAGACTTTTGCTGCTCCTGAATTCACTGGATGCTGTCAGCTGGTCGGAATGGATAGTTCCATCTTCAATCCCAAGAGCTACACAACATAGATCTGTAGAGGAATGATTAATTTTAGTTAGGCCTTGTCGCACAAATCATGAAATGTATCGTCCTTATCAATCATTGCTATTCATCAAAAGGAGGAAATAGAGAACTCTTAGGGGACGATTGAGTTCCTTAAATTTTCAATTCTATTTTGGTAATAATAAAAAAGAGTTAGGAAGAAAACGGTTTAAGGCTCCCCAAAGTTGGAAATTCCTGTATGACCGTCTCAGATTTTGATGAAACTTCATAAAAATGATCCACTGTATGAAAAACCAACAAAAAAAAAATAGCCTCATAGGATATGCATACCTGCCAACATTTAAAAGAAGAAAAGAGGTAGGAAGTTATTGAAAAAATGGCGCGTAGCGCCATCCGAGTGCGAAGCCCGAGGCGGGGGTGGGTTTGGGAAGGGGTGTCCCCCTCCTAACAATAGGGGGTCCAGGGGGTGCAGCTATAACAGTTCAGTAAATTTAAGGGTTTAAATAATCGATTTTAGAGTTACAAAAAATGGAAAGGATGGAAATGTTCAGTTGGTCAAACTCATACATTTAAAAAAGTCAACACACTAAGTTTCAAAGTCTGTCCTGCAACTCACACACAAAGCATGAAACTGACCTTTCCTCGATTACTTAATACAAATGTGGTCTGCAGTCCATTGGTCTTTAAATTTGTTTATTCCACCTGGATTTTATTTTGCTCATTGTGAAAAACTATAAAAATAGGATCAGATGATAGATCGTGGACTCATGTGATCTAACACTACTCCTAGGCTATCCTAGGCGACTCAACACCATGCACGCCTCGAGTTACCATAGGCTACTGCACCAGGCGCCAAAAAATAATATTGCGGTGTCTAGTGTACAAAGACTTGAAAACACTAGTTGACACCTGGTGGTGCTGTTTGTTTACCTAAATATTATATTATGAGTGTGTGGCCGGAGGCTTAAGGGTAGCGCATCATTCTGACGGCGAAAAAGATTATTTTGATTGAGAACTTAGCATAAAATAATGTTGATTTCCAATTTTTAAAAATCGGTAGTAGTAATATCTCGGAAACAATATATCCTATAAGGCTAATTTTTTTTTGTTGGTTTAGCATATAGTGGATCATTTTTATGGAGTTTCATGAAAATCTGAGACAGTCATACAGAAATTTTTTTTAATCTGGTTGATTTGACATGGAATGACCCTACAATAGGGCAAAGGTCAGAATGTACCGTTTCCTATCATTATTTGAATATTTTTTTCATTAAGACGAATATAAACATGAATCTCCTGACCACTTTGCAATCAATTGTGAGTCTCTGTGACCAGTAGTTACCAAGATATGACATTACAAGGTCAAAGTTTCCAAAAACGCATTTCCTGCCATTTTTTGATAAAAAGTTGTATTACAATAAATAGGAACATGCATATTGTGAACAATTGGAGACCAAATCCAAGTCTCTCTGACCAGTGGTTATCGAGATACAAGCGTCCAAATCAACAGGCGGCCATTTTGAAAATCGCCCCCAAACAGGACTTTCCCCCCATATCTGGGAGTTATGTGGCTTGCCAAATCCATCGAGAAAAAAATTATCCTAAAATTAGTCACGGATCTCATGAAAATGACTCTACTAATAGCCCAGAGTAGCCAATCTGTGGTAATAATGACCTTGTACACTTTCTTTTCTTGATTGTGTTTCAGTTCAGTAAGCCTATGTTGGTTTCAGTATACCTCAATGGTTCCAGAATCCCTGAGGAACAGCGTTTTTTTTTGGTATGATACCATTTGGTTATGACATATCTGGATATATAAAGTAAATACTTTATATAAAAAGAAAACTAATTCTTTCATACAGTAGCGCACCCCACAAACTATCCCGGACTCTACAAACACACAAGGATAAACCACCAACACAGAGTCAACCAGGAGTTTATCGGATTCCGTGCAAATGTGGGGAGGTTGGTAAAACAGGATGAGATCTCCGTACCAGGCTCAAGGAACACCAAGGTCATGCCAGGAGAGGGGAACAACAAAAATCGTCTATAGTCATGCACTTCCAGTCAACAACACTGTGTACATTGGGACAAAGCCAAACTAGTAGCCACTGTACCATCGTATAACAATAATAACAATAAATCATTAACAGTAGGCATATTTAAAATTAAATAAAACACAAAAAATATAGTAGGTCTAGTTGATTTGCTTATGATAGTTGATTTTCCTCACCCGTTTTTAAGTCTAGTGGACAATATAGAGTACAAGTATTATATAGCCTCTATATAATATATATATATATATATATAT
>NW_022751752.1:76313-82050 GCF_011630105.1 Anneissia japonica
GGGGGGGTTTGCTAGAAAGGGGGGTGGGGTTTCCGAACCATAAAACCCCCCATGGATACGGGCCTGAATTTATTTCCCAAGATTTGTATTTCTCAATACCTAGTTTATTTGGCAGTAGCCTGTTGCAGTATTCAGCTATTTAAAAATAAAATTAAGGTACCGGTACCCATATGCTATGCTTGGCAAGTAAATTATTCATGGATATAACACTTTTTGACGTTTTATACACAAGAGCCATCTAAAATATGGAAACAACACTCTCCACATTGCAGCGTTTTTGTACCTCCTGAAATTAAATAAAAATTAATTTAAAACAGTATTCCAAGGCTACAGTAATTACATTGAAACGTAAAAAAGGCAATTATATGGTAATCCAACTGGAGAGGGCAGCAGACACCTTTTCTGGAACATCAGACATAGTTCCAGCCGTTCGATAATGGTAGTGAGATGACTTGGTTAAGAGCCGAGTTGGTGTACGGGCCAAGTTGACATGGGCCGACTTGGTGTATGGGCCGAGCTGGCAAGGGCCGAGTCGGTTATGGGCCGAGTTGGTTATGGGCCAAGTCGGTTATGGGCCGAGTTGGCAAGGACCAAGTTGGTGTATGGGCCGAGTCGGTTTAAGGGCTGAGTTAACTTGAAGCCCGGCCAGGATTTTTTTTCCGTACGAAACATTTGCATGAAACTTCACTCGGGCCATCTCGGATTGAAGACTCGACTAAGTTCGTTACGAGGAACAAGAGCAGACACTTCGCAATGTCGTGACGCTCGACTTTTACTATTATTGCTCTTTCTATGGGCCCGTTTACGAACTTTCGAAAACCGGATAACTCAAGTCTGAGGTGATAATTAATCATTCCTCAACTAGCTATAATTCCTAAAACATCTTTCCGGATAAGTTTGGAGGGTTGGAGGCTGCCTCGGGTGCAATAGCCGCAATTTATATTTCCCTTTATTTTCCTTATATTGGGGAACGACATCCATACAAGATGGTTTTGATGGAACCCGACGAAACAACGCCGTTTATAAATAAATCGCACAGAAGATGCAGGAAATGGGTTATAACTTTACGCACGCAGATAGAATACCAATGCAAGAACCTGCGCAAAAAAATACATCCAGGAAAAGGACTCTAACGGGAAGTCAGGAACCCCCTCCCCCAACAACAGAATGGCCGTATTTTGAGATGATGAACGAAATTTTTGGTCCACTTCTTGTCCACTACACACTGTTGACAGGTCATTGTCAGCTCTGACCACCAGTGGAATTGTACAGTAATAGTAAGTCCGTAGGCTATTTTTTTTCCTTTGTTTTTTTGTAATTTTTCCAGTTGGCTAGGCTCTAGTTTCTAAGGCCTGGGGTTTTTTTTAGAATTGGTTTGAGTTCGAGCGTGGGCAAGGCGAGGTAATTCGTTGTTGAATTGCCTTGTTGGGCTGAGGAAGGCTAAGCGGTGAAGTGTGTTTTATTTACACGAAAGGCCTATACCTTACTGTCCGTATCCGAATAACTTGGGGTTCGTAAACGAGCGATCTAATGACCTACCCTCTGGGCATTATGTCATTTTTGACTTATCCGGTTTCGTTGAATGTTCGTAAACACAACCTATGTTTACCTACGGTAGCCTATGAAATCTTACGGATTTATGGGATTTACGTGTGTAACTAACTCTGACCTTGTATGTTATTAAATGTTAAGTAGGCCTACAATATATACAACAACAACAGCTAGTACCCCCTTTTATAAAGTGTAGATAGGTACAGTAATACCAAAGTATAAATTATAGGCCTAACTACAGACTGAGTTAAGTCCTCCTAGGCCCCTCCCTAAAACTAGGCCTATGTCCCTAGGGTCCTAGGTTGACACCAACAGTCGCGCTTCACATGACGCTGATTGAAATTTTGGAAAAAAAATTGAAGCATGAAATAAAAAATAGAGTGCATGAAAGAAATATAATTAAACAATAATAAATAAAATATACCATTCCGGCGTTAATATTGAACTTGGACAAACTATCCTTGTAATGTAATTAATGTTAAATAATAATAATAATAATATTATTATTATTATTTATTAATAATAATAATAATAATCATTTTAGCATTAATTACCTTGGCCTACTTAAGCCTTGTAATCAAGAACCTACAGATACTAGGCCTATAATTAATAACTAGCCCAAGGGAAATATCTTTTGTGTTATTTCCCCTTAACGTTGTTTTTTAATTGTAAGTTCTAATTTCTCCATTGTCTAATGTTCCCCTTATAAGGTAGGTTTATCAAATTAAATAATGATAATAATAATAATGATAATAATGATGATGATGATGATATTATAATAATAATAATAATAATAATAATAATAATAATAATAATAATAATAATAATAAATAAATAACTAGATTTGAACTCGTCACTGAGGACGAGTTTGGTGATCCGCCGTACTTTGACCCTCACGAAGTACGCGCGGTTCTGATTGAAAAGTATTATATGCTAAAACATGCTCTATTTAAAGAGCAATTTTGAGCATTTTAAAAGGAATTTTAAAGGAAAAGAGTAATTTTGAGCATTTTAAGGACTTACGAATGTGTACACATACGTCTTTACATTCATGCGCACAGTAATGTTATTAATACAGTGTCACAAACCCAAAACATGTAACCGGAACGTAATTTCCAGCTTCAGTACGTGCAGTGGGCGTGGAAATGAGCGTACAGCGTGTAAATTATGGAAAGTTTTGGAATGCAGAAAATGACCCGAAACGTTTAAATTATCTGAAGTGATATTGAGAATTTTGAAATTTTAAAATACGCGCACGTCACGTTGTGTGCGTGTACAGTAATGGCACACGAAATTAAATATTGTCGTGTTTTTGTTAGTTATTAATGCCACACGAATTTTCCCTTCATATAACCTATACTGTATATTAAAGTCTGATAGCGTCCAAATACAGTCTGCCGCCCTCTCTATGTTCTCTTTTTACATCTTTTAAAAATGAGAGATAAGAATGCTCTAAAAAAATTCATTCTTTTTGACCATGCTAACGTGATCAAAATGAAAAATAAATGGACACGTCCAAAAGAGAATTGATTTAGCTATAACATACTCACAGGTGGGAAACAATCAATCAAGATAAGCGAGATACGTTCAAACGAGTATAAAAAGTAATAACGTCATAAATAAAAATTCAGTTTTTTCTTAATTCAATGGCAATATGATGACGTCACAATGTCCGATCAGCCAATATGATCTATAAATTCGTATCCACAACTCATGTGCTTTCAGAATATGTAATAAAAATTGGGGGTCACCTTTCATCCTAAGGAGCTATAACTGATTAAAAATATTCATGGTTTTATGCATATATAAATGTTGACGCACGCGTACGCGCATGTTAAGTTGCGTGAACGAAAAATTAAGGGACCTGAAGATTATGCTCACTTAGTATGATTCAGAAATGACGAATGGTTAAGATGATATGGGCTCATCAACGTTAAGCGAGATACGCTCAAATGCGTATTTTCAAAAATGACGTCATAGCTATAATTCTCTTTCTTTGAATTCAGATGCCAATATGATGACGTCACAATGTCCGATCAGCCATTATGATCAATAAAATCATACTTACAACTTATGTGCTTTCAGAATATGTAATAAAAATTGGGGGTCACCTTTCAACCTAAGGAGCTATAACTGATTAAAAATAGGTCTGATTTTAGCATAATTTCACTGTATAGTGGCACCAATACGCGCAAAGATACATATGTTTGATGCGCACGTACGGCATTGCTATTGGCCAAAAGATGACCGAAAAGAATGCAAATTTGTGAAAACAATTTAAGGAACCCAAAATATGTAAAATAACGTAATTTGTAGCTTTCGTACGTGCTGCGCACATAAAAATGCGCGCGCGTAGTGGAAAATATCAAATAAATTTGAAATGCTTAAAATGGCCTAAAACGTGCTCTAATTTAGTCAAAAAGTGATTTTGCGAATTTTGAAAATTTTACGCGCGCGTGCGTGCGTGTAGTGAAATGCACGCGTACAATTATGGTACAGTACATTCAACATTAACCCGAAGTTAATGCTCACTTAATACGATTTCGAAATGGCAATTGGTTAGGCTGATATGATCGATAATGTAAAAAGATAGATGACGTCACGCATGACTGAGCGCGTTGAAAAGCTTACCATGGCTATTCCAGACCAAGCCAAATGTTTGTTGAAAGCGATTGTGCGTAACTCGTGGCATTTTTTGAGATATCGTGCGAACAGAAATGGAAGGAAAGGTAGAATAAAAAAAAAGATCTTTGACAATAACAAGAGGTGATCCGCTCGAGAAGCGGATCTCCAATAATCATTTCGGCATTACATATTAATTAACTTGGTCTAGCCTTGGTCAAGAACCTGCAGATTACTATGCTTAATATTAATAACTAGGCTAGGCCTCATTTATACATTCATTGGTGCTCTGCCATTTTGGCAGGTCTTATGGCATCCAGTATTTTTCTTAATTTGAAAATAACTGTCACCCTGTTTCATTTGATGAAGAAACGCGCTTTTCCTTACTCTTTGTGCTTTCCCCAGTAAGCGTATATTTTTAGTAGTTAGTAGGCCTAGGTAATCATGCAAAACCCAGACCTAACTAAAAAATAAAAATTGTCACACAGTATGTAACTCAAGTTAAAATAACACTTTTCATTACTCGTGCAGCTCAATCAAATATATGTCATTTTAACCGACCCATTAGTATTAGCACGGTAACATCAATGATGTATTTTTTAAAATCAGACAGGGACGTTCTCTCAGAAGCTGTTTTGTAGACGTTTATCTGTTGACCTTTTGACCTCCCGAATTCTGCAATATGAGATTTTAGGGTCGATTCTTCAGTCAAGACGGCCCGAGTGGAGTTTCATGTAAATGTTTCGTACGGGAAAAAAAATCGCAGCCCAGCCCGCGGTACTCATTTTCACAAAGTAATACACGCAGCTGGTTAGCTAACAATATGCAAATGTTACATGAACACATGGGAAGGAAGGTGCAATCACATTCTGTTGCCTAGCAAACGTCTGTACTCTGGCGTGGGTTGGGGGGGCTATACTGTGTATAGAGCGGGGGACGATGAGGCATAATAAGACTAGGCCTAGGCCTTAGGCAAAGTAGACAGTGCACTTATATGTTATAGAAAGTACACTTACGAAAGAAATAAATTAAAATAAGAAAACGAGAGCATCAATGATGCAATAGCCCACTTGACAATAGCTGGCAATGTTTAAGTGTTGTCGGTGGGTGGAGGTTGTGTGGAGTGTTGTTATGTGTATTGAGCATAAATAAAAACATTTAAAGTTATAGTAGTTGAATGCATAGACCTTTTATGTTATGTTCACTTAACAGTTAGGAAAGGTGTGATGTCGTGTATACAGTGATATTAAAGGAAATATGGTTGGTGTAAGTTTTGTTGTGTACGTAACTTTTTGAAATATTTTGTACTGTAATTATGAAGATATTTATATAGAGGTTTATGATATAAGTAGACAGTTTGGCAAGTGAATGGAATTTGTTGCATAGAAACATTTCATTGTGAAGAAATATATTTTTCAAAAGGCGCATTATAATTACGTATATCATTTGTCTTTGTTTGTTAAACATGCAGCTTTGTTTGAGAAAGGCTAAATAACTTCTTGGCTGACGTCAGAATTTGATGTATGTAGATGTTTATATGTATATTGTGTATATATGTATATTG
>NW_022751752.1:85070-87136 GCF_011630105.1 Anneissia japonica
ATTAATTGCCTCACCAAAAATGTCATTTATCTCATATATTGTAATATTTGTGGTAAACAATATGTCGGAGAAACAAAAAACACTCTCCGTATGAGAATGACACAACATAGATCAGCTATCAGAACATCTAAAGCCGCAATCGCACTGGATTTAAAATAGGGAAATTTTTACCGAGACTGTGGGTAACATTCCAATGGGTAAACTTCCTGTCGTTCGCACTGGGATTTATCGACGTGGTTAGTCGTATCACAGGCCATGGTGAAGTTAGTTTTACCACAGGCCATGGTGAAACTAACCATTCGTACAGATTCAACTATTGGGGGCGCTAAATCGTGACGTTCACTTCCGGTATGTGTGGCAAAACAATTAACGAAAGCGCGCATTGTGACAGTGTTTCTTTGGACTAGGCCCACATCATGTTGTATTTGTTGATAATCGCGATGGATTGTCTCACCAAGACCTAGCACATTTATTAATAGGCCTTTTTCACGAATCGGTAGACATCTTGAAATGATGACAAACATTGCGAATCAGCGGTGCGTAACCAACAGAAATAAGATAAGCTTTTGGGCTGATTTTCTGACATCATGTTGTTTAAAAAATCATAACTCCATAACGGGGTGTCGTATCCAAAAAATGTTTCTAGGAAAATGTTCTTAAAAGACCAGTCTACACCACTATATGATTTGAAAAAAATTGAAAAATTGTTTTGACCTCTGAAATCAAGATTGAAAAAGAAAAGCCTATCTTAGTAGTGTATTAAAATAGGCCAATGCATTACAGTGCAGTAGCATAGGACTTTCGTGCTGTTACTGTTCCAAGTAGCGATAATATACATATTTCTCTTATTACAAAGTACAAGTTATGTTTTATAAAGGGGTATAGTATAGTAAATCATGTTTTTAACACAGGAAACTCTCATAGGGTAACTAAAACAATGCTGGTTCTGAGTATTACTAGTACTACAGCACTGTATACATATACCTATTTTAATACACTACTGAGATAGGCTTTTATTTTTCAATCTTGATTTCAGAGGGCAAAACAAATTTTCAATTTTTTTTCAATCATATATTGGTGTAGACTAGTCTTTTAAGAACATTTTGCTGGAAAATGTTTTTGGATACGACGCCCCGTTATAGAGTTATGATTTTTTAAATAACATGATGTCAAAAAATCCGCCCAAAAGCTTATCTTATTTCTGTTGGTTACGCACCGCTGATTCGCAATGTTTGTCATCACTTCAAGATGTCTACCGATTCGTGAAAAAGGCGTATACTCCATATAAATCGGCCATTGAAACAAACCGAGTAAACAAGTGAAAAAAATGACAAAATTACTCAAAATCAAGACACTAGCAAACACGCGCGAAATTAATCAAGATGTTTGTGTGTGACGTTTTATTCCAGGTCACAGCTCATGCGTAATTGCCTGACAGCCTGAGGAAGGTAGTTCACTGTGATGACTTGGGAAGTTTACCCGACTCGCGCTGTTCGCATTGGACTTTCCTGCTAGGTAAAACTAACCTGGTCAGTTTTCCTGGGCAAGCGGGACTCGGTTAAATTAACCGCGCGGCTTGGGTAAGTTTCCTGTCAGGTAAACTTCCTGTGCTGTTCGCACTGGACTAATTATGGTAAAACTAGCCAACGTGTTGGTTAGTTTTACCAAAAAAAGTCCAGTGCGATTGTGGCTTAAGCTTGATCAACCTGTAGCCGAACATTTCAATTTAGCTGGTCATTCGATTTTAAATTTCAGAGTGATTGCAATTGACCATAATGCCAGTTGGAGCGACAAAAATCGCAAAGATAAAGAGAATCACTGGGAACTTTTACTTAAAACAACCACACCATTTGGACTCAATATTAGGAACGTTCTCCCAGTACACTAAACCAATTAAACCAATGGCATTTCAATTTATTCTGGATAAATCATTTGACTTATTTATTGAGGCTTGCCTCTAAAGTTTAGTTTTGGCCTTCCTGTTTACTTGTTTAGGCTGTTTATTCTAATCTCACCCTCACCCAGCCTATTGTTTCCAATCATGCTTGCATGAAATTCTCACTATA
>NW_022751752.1:88376-91095 GCF_011630105.1 Anneissia japonica
CTCAACCGGTTGGGAGCAAAATAAAACGAACAAAGTAACAAAGTAGACAAAATTAGAAAAATTCCATATGCATTTATTACAACAAGTTTGTTTCGTATGGACAGCTGTTAAAAGCTAAATTTGCCTTGTTGCTTAAACTCGCAAGGGTAATTCCTTTGTTTAAAACAGGAGATTGTAGTGATCCTGGCAACTATCGGCCAATTTCTTTACTTTCAATTATTTCAAAGTTGTTTGAAAGTGTTATATTTAATCATTTATATAGGTTTTTAGATGAAAATAATCTTTTAAGTAATGTTCAATCTGGTTTTCAACCAATGCATTCAACATGTACATCTCTTATTCATGTAACTGAACAGTGGATAGATTTTATTGATAAAGGAAAAGTGATTGGTTAGTCACACTTGATCTAAAAAAAGCATTTGACTCAGTCGACCACAAAATACTTTTGTATAAGTTAGGTAAACTTGGGTTGGATAATATGGCATTGCAGTGGTTCAAATCCTGTGTTGTCCTGTGGTGTTAACATGTTTGCGGACGATACCGCAATATTTTGCGCTGGGAGAACAAGTGAAGAAATTAGTGAAATGTTAAATATTGATCTTGCGAACGTAAATAACTGGCTTTTAAGCAAAATAAAATCACCTTAAATACGAAGAAATGTGAAATAATGCTAATTGGGTCTCACCAGATATTAAGATTTGTTATTAATCAGGTACTTAACATTAAAATTGGAAGCGAGCACATTAAACAAGTCGAATCGTGCAAATATTTAGGGATTATAATTGACCAACAGTTAACATGGGAAAAACAAATTATTAATTTAGTTTGCTCTAAAGTTTCTAAGGGTATTGGTGCCTTAAAAAGAGTTAAATGTTTTGTCCCTAATGATTGTTTAATTACCTTATATAATTCTATCATCTTGCCTCATTTTTAGTATTGTTGCGAAGTTTGGGGCAACTGTAGTGATACTTTGGTTGCAAAACTTCAAAGATTTCAAAATAGGGCGGGACGTGTTATCCTTGGTTGCAAATGGGATGAACCAGCTGCAACAGTGTTAGACTGTCTGAGCTGGCTAAGTCTGTATCTCGGTAGATCCAGGAAAGTGTCAATTTTTTTATGTATAAATCTGTCAAACTACTACTTATATTCAAAATCTTTTCAAATTTGAAAAACAAAGTGCTTACAGTTTGCGACATTTTGATTGCCTTAAACTCCATATTCTTAAACCTAACAGTAATTTCAAGAAACATAGCATAGTGTATAGGGGTTCATATCAATGGAATTGTCTCCCATTTGAGATTAGATCATCGCCTTCTCTTTCGATTTTTAAGTCAAATTTGTAATGTTATTCTTATATTTAATTATTTTTCTATTATTATTTTTTTTATACTATATATAATTCTATTATACATTATATTATATTTGTCTTTTGGGTATACACGACCATTTGTAAAACAACCTTTGTGTTGAAATGCTATCGTTTCTAAATAAAATAAATGAATGAATGAACATCGTAGGCTACCCTCTGGCTTTTCAACGAACAAGGTCCTATAAAAGTCATTGTGTAATAAAATGCCTCCGACGGGATTCGAACCTGCGACCTCTCGCTGACAAGGCGAGCGTCATAACCACTAGACCACGAAGGCTTCATGGTTGAACAGGTCCAAATAACCATCGGGAACATTGTATTACACAATGCTACGCCTCAAGAGGGCGTTCGGCCAGATAAATCTGGCAATACGGCTAGGAATATATGTATGTACTTTGCTTGTCGTGTGCGGACGTGTTAATGTGGAGCTCTTCAAGCTCGGATTTTATCTGACTCGAAATTCGCTAGCGGGGATAATTAACTCTACGCCGGATCTCGTCGGAGGCACAAAGGCACTCCCTGAGCCTATGAGCTCGTTTACATAAAGCTAAGTTCAACATTTTGCAGCAATCTACAACGAAGCCTTTTGGTGGATTAATCTTTTATACAAACGTTAATGATTTTAACTTTTATACGTGTGTTTTTGAAGTATTTTACTTGATTTTCTTGGAATTGTCATAGTGAGACTTTACCTGTCTTTTACAACGAAGCTGGGCCTGGTGGTTGTCTGCTTGCGACCATATTATCCTAAGTACAAACTGACAAAGTCAACGTGTCTTCTGATATTTATTTGTAATTTCTAACTGATTTTATTTAATCAAGTTAATATTATGACATCAGACAGATCTCCCAGATCAAATGTTATGCTGTTGGCCAGGTGCATCGCCTTACTTTTGTTTTTCGCTCCACTGCTGCAGTACTCCCTGTTACCATATGCAAAATCCAAAACAATTTCAGGCATGCAACGCCATACAAATTGAGTATTTCATTTTACCCAATCGTATGTTTATTACAACAAACATAAGATGTAATCCGTGTAAAAGACAAACATTTGTATCATCTCCAGTTGCATACTATGCTAATCATACAGCCCAATTTAGACTACTGGAGATAAATTTATCTGGAGACATTGAGCTAAACCCAGGCCCGACGTATACTAGAGTTAATCAAACCGTAACATCTGACACGTCAGGATTAAATGTTTATTTCCAAAACGTCAGGAGTCTAAAAAATAAACTACACTCCTTCAACTCTACATTGCTCAATCATTTGATAGCTAACAAATACAACGTTGTTGGCTTTTGTGAGACCTGGCTCAACTGCCACGTGCTAGACTCAGAGGTAACACAT
>NW_022751752.1:94379-101259 GCF_011630105.1 Anneissia japonica
ATGTGTATAAGAGACAGGTTTAGAAGTATTCATTTTGAGTGATAACAGGAAAGAATTTGTATTGGCTCAAGACTTTAAAATTTTAACACTGTGTACAAAGGGGGGGGGGGAGCCGCAGCTCCCACGGCTCCCCCTGGATACGTCCCTGGCTTGTCTTTGCCACTCAGCCCACATATACATATATATACCTACAAATACATATTATATGCATATATATATATACATATATATATATATACACATATACATACATATACATACATATATAATTATACATACATATACATACATATATATACATAATATACATATATATACATATATATATACAAAACATGAAGAGTCCACGTGTGTTCATATGGATAATAAAGAAGAAAGAAAAACAGGAAACGGAGTAGACTTTAGAACACTATTTTATTAAAACATGAATATTTCAACCTGACCTCAGGTCCTCTTCAGCATGACTGATTAACATTATGAGAAAGTTGGAACAATACAATACAATAATATCTAATAGGCGATTGGTCAGACTTAATCATGATGACTAAATTATAAAAACAAAAGGTATCATTGGGCCTACAAACAAGTTGATATAAACAAAAGTGAAATAATGGTGAATAAACAGCAGGTGGCTGTAACTAAGGATAAAGGAAATAAATAATTTCCTATTTATTGCGCCCAACACATCCATTATCTTTTCAACAATATGCCCTAGACAAGATGCTACTGAACACTAAGCTAGAGTGGATAAGCTAAACAGAGATATCAAGGAAATCGCGTCAAAAGAAAACTGCAAAATTATCGATAATGACGCGACGTTCAAATTGTATAACAACGAATGTGAACAAGGATCACTCAACAGAAGCAGACTGCACCTCAGTAACTATGGAACTAGGAAGTTATTGAAAAATATCAATACAGTGCACAAGATCATCAAAGTAAAAGAATCATATAAACCTCATCGAACCACATCGGATCACCTATCCAGGGAACATAGACTTCGCAGGGGTTGGTATAGCACTACTCAATACCGACAGAAGCACCGATCAAACAGATTTAACAACTCATACAAGTAAAATCCAGTTTGCTACTACTGCGGAGAAATGAATCACCATATGAAAGACTACTCATGGTAAACCGATTCGTTGCCGTGAATGCTTTGAATTTGGTCATAAACAAGGACAAAATATATGTAAACACTCATAGGGAAGTGGCAAAGAAGTAGAAGCCGAACCTACACCAGTTAGGCGAAACGTGTGGGGTAATATAGTATCTTGCAACCATTGTAATATATACGATATATTTGATTGACGAATGTAGTCAAGAAATATTAACAAGTTCAGTTAATGAAGACGTTCCCATTCTTAATTTTAAAGATATTTAAAGTAGATCTAAAAAGCATCCTAAAATAAGACGAGGTAAAAAGAAAAAAAATAACTCCAATAATATCACCAATAATATAAAGATTGCATATAATAATATTACTAATATTAGGTTTTAAAAGTAAAAAATATGAAATACATAAATTCTTAAACATAAACAACATTAATATTTTTGGTATTGTTTAAATATTCTTGAAAGAAAATGATGATGTTAAAATCAAATGTTATAATTGGATTGGAAAAAATAGAATATCGTGTACGAAAAAAAGTCAAGGCGGGATTGGTATACTAATTAAAGATAATATTCGAATCATTGATGATAATGTTCTTGACACTAGATCCGATACTCTTGAAAGATTATGGGTCAAAGTTCAATTTAACACTAACAATTTTACTAATTTAAATTATTTTATAGCCATTACTTATTTCCCATGTGAAGGAACCGATCACAACCTAACAGACGAAATGTATGTTTCCCTCTTAGCAGAGAGTATAGAGATCAGTCAAAACAATGAGGAAGCAAAAATTATAATACTTGGAGACTTCAATGCTAAAATTGGTAGTTTAATTACTAACGGTGATGATACTACTAACTATAACGGCCAAGGCCTTATTGATTTTAGTAATGATAGCGATCTACTTATTCTAAACTGTAGTAATAAATGCACTGGTAAATTTACCTGGTTCCAAAACCAACACAAAAGCATACTAGATTATGGCCTTGTGTCAAATAATGTTTACGATAACATAAATGAATTCTTAATTGATGACCATGGTATTTTCAACTTAGGCAGTGAACATAATATGATCACTATCGAAATGGATATTCAACCAACACACAAAATTCAAACCGTGAAAACCATTGATTACTGTTGGAATATAAAACATGATCAAGATTGGATACCGTTCCAAGAAGATCTTGTTTCTAGATTTAATAACTGGGACCCTGATCAGTTAAGTGCTAATGAAGCATGGGACACATGGAAATCTCGCGTCCTATTCTCCGCTAAAAATACTATAGGATATAAAAACAAACCTAATAGCAAACCATGGTTTGATAATGAAATTGAAATTGCTATTAAAAAAAGAAAAGACGCTTGTCGTACACACAGACATTCTTGTAAAAATATAAACAATAAAGATTTCAACAAAAGTATATGTGATATTCTCTGGAAAGATTACCAAACAAAACGCAATGAATGTAAAACTTTAATAAGACAAAAAGTTATGAAAAGACGAGTAGATAAATGCTCAAAAAATAATGGAAAAATGTGGACCCCAGTCACGAGAATTCTGGTCAACTTTGAAAGGGAATAAGCAAAGTAACAATATCACATTGATTTTGATTCCAGGAACTGACAAAGTAACATCAGACGTATCAATGATAAAATCAACACTTGTCAGCTATTTCAAAACGTTAAAGCAAAACAAACGTAAATTCAGAAAATGAGAACTTAAGTGATTACACTCTTACAAATAATAATTATCAATTACTGAAAGATAACTCAGAATTTAATGACCCGACTCTCGAAAAACTCGCGTTTACACGAGATGACGTAAAGTATCCGATTTCGCTTTGTAAGAACAACAAAAGCCCAGGCATAGACACAATCACTAATGAACTGATAAAGAGTGGAGGTCAAGTAATGATCACTTCACTTCATTAGATAAATAAAAGGCTTGCTTTTCTAGAATGTATCCCAGATGATTGGAACAATGGCACAATCATCCCCGTGTGTAAAAAAGGCGACCGACATAACTTAGGCTACGGTCACACTAGCGTCTCAAGCCTGGCTTGACTCACCGCGGGTGAGATTTCAAGCCAGACTCGAAATTCTGGGTCGGTCACACTAGTTGGATTGACCTCTAAATTATGAAAGTCGAAACAGCAGAGCCGTAAAGAGAGAGTTTTGCCAACTCTGTTTCACGTGATTCAATATACGCGCGTGTGATTGGGTGGATCGCAATCAAAGATTTTACACCAGACGTGCCCAAACCACTCTTCTTCACTTTTGTTTGAATTTGGGCCGTCATTCTTCTCATGTGCGACACTGGCTAATCTGTCAGCAAGCACGCCAAAAATTCCCGTTTTGTTGTTTGTTTTTTTATTTTCTATCCGGTCTCTCAGCTCGGGTTGGCCCCACAAATCCACCAGGTCAGCAGTTTCCCGGTCACTTCAAATCAATCGCATTATTATTAATTAAAATTTGAATTAACTTTTATGAAAAGTAATGATTGCGTCTTGATTGAACACACATGAAGAACTCGCGGGTTTTTTATTCAAGAACTTCTAAACGCAACGGCGTCATCGACTGTGATTGGTCGACAGCCAACGAAGAAATGTCAATCTCGGTCACGCCAGGGTCAATATGGGTGCTGAGCCGGGATCGAGATAGGTAGATTGAGATCGAGGTCACGCCAGGCGCGAGTCGGTGCAGATGCGGTCACATTACGAAAATCTCACCCGCGGTGAGTCAAGTCATTCTTGAAACTCTAGTGTGACCGTAGCCTTAGACAACTATAGGGGTATAACTTTGAACTCCTGTGTTGCAAAAAGTTTATAGCAGAATAATTTCCCGAACTTTATCTGAATTCATTGAAAATAATGATTTATTAACTGAGGTACAAGGGGGATTCCGTAGAGATAGGCGATGTGAAGACCATATCTTCACTTTAAAGAGTATAATCGCCACTCGCCAAGCTGAGGGGAAGAAGACCTTTCTAGCCTTTTTAGATTTCAGAAAGGCATTTGATACTGTTTGGAGGGAGGGTCTCACGAAAGCACTAGACGCGATTGGGATAAAAGGAAATCTATTTAATATAATACGAAACTTATATGAAAATATTAATTGTAAAATAAAGTTTGGTGATATTGAAACTTTATTTTCAATTTATATTAATGAATTATGTAAAATGTTACAAAATAGGAATTTAGGAGTGAACATATTTAACAATACATTTAACTGTCTTTTTTGGGCAGACAATGTTGTTCTTATTGGTGAAAATGAGAAGGACCTCAATACGCTTTTACAAATCACTATATACTGAGTTCTCAAAACAATGGAAAATGTCTTTCAACTACAGTAAATCTAATATTCTTATTACCGGACAAAGAATCAATATACATAAAAAAAATGGAGGTTAGGTAACAGTTACATATCTGAAACTGAAAAATACAGATATCTAGGTGTGATAATCTCGCGTACGATGTCTGACAATTCTCACATCGATGAAGTAGTTAAAAAGGGCAATCGCGTAATTGCATACATTAGATCAATCATAAATGAACAAGATAAATTCAATAGGGTATACTACGGGGATCTATTATGGAAGTCCATTGGAATCCCCACAATTAACTACACTTGTTCTATTTGGTTTTGTAACGGTAAAACAGCAAAGGCAAAAGTTGAAAATTTGCAATATTTAATGGCAAGAAGCATTCTAAAAGCACCGTGAAACATTGCTAAGGAATCACTCTACGGTGATCTAGGGTGGCAGTCAATTGAATCTTTATATAATTACTCGCGTGTTAAATATCTATATCGCTTACAGATAATGGATGATAGTAGATGGACAAAAATTTTATTTAATGCAATAAAATTGGTTGACAAACAATTGAAATGGGGATGGTTAAATCAAGTCCGAGAAACTTTTTAAAAATGTAATATGGAAGACATACTATATAATGAACCGAGTTTTAACTGGTCACTAAAGTTAGAAGTTGAAATTATAAACAACGACAATAAAGAATGGCAAAAAAGAGCACAATCAAAATCCTCATTACTACATTATAATATGTATAAAGAAAAACCATTGCTTGAACCATATCTTCTTGACCAAACCGACTTTAAACGAAGCAGTCTAAAATTTCAAGCTCGCTCAAATACGCTAAACCTCGAGGGTAGAAAAGAAGTCTGGTCGCCTACATGCGGTTGGCGCATCGGTTGTGGCTTGGACTCCCAACCTCGAGGTCGGGGGTTCGAAACTCTCGTGCAAATCGCTTGTGTCCTTGGGCATGGCACTTTATCTAGAACGGTTGCCTCTCTCCACCCAGGAGTACAAGTGGGTACCTGGTAGGTTCGAACACAACTGCGCTGATTACTAGCTGCAATATTATGGAATTCTCCCCAGGGAGCTGAGTATGTGTTCCATATGTGTTTGATTCAATGACCGGGGTAGTAATGTGAAGAGCTTAGAGGCATTGTGCATGAAGCGCTATATAAGAGCGACATATTATTATTATTAAAGATTCGGGGATATGTAAACTGTGTAATGACAACACTAAAGAAACTATAGTACACTTCATACTAGAATGTAATAGTTTAAATGAATTAAGAGAGGAATGTTTTGAAAGCCTTAAAACTGACCTAATTCTTAATGATTTTCATTCTTTTTTGAAATCATTCAATAAAGGTAGCTCGGAAATGAGAATACACGTGTTACTGGATAATTTATACAATGTAAACCCGACTTTAGGAAAAATATTTGACACCTGCTGCAAAACATAATTACAGAAGACTTGGGAAGCCCGAACAGACTTTTACAAGAAAACCCCCCCAAATTTGAACTGAAGAATAATTACTAAATGTAAAAATACTGTAGAAAATTTGCTTACTAGGGTATTGTGGTTTTATGTTTTAATATACAGTACATTTTAAACTTTTTTTATTTATCCTATTAAAAGTTGTACTTTTTTTTTTTTTTTAAATTCTGTGTTTGATTCTTTGATCTCATTTGTTTTTTTAACTTTTTCTTGTGTTGCGAACTTTGTTATGATTTGCACTTTGAATTTCACTTCATGTAATAATTTTGGGTAATCTACAGTTTGGGGGGAGGGGGTGGAAGGAGCCGTTGTTTAAATTTGTTATACATTTCATCATGTATCTTTTATTTCATTCTATTTATTTTGCTGTAAAGAATCTTGTAACCGATAAAATGTATACCTTTCTCAAACTATGTCATTACTACTCTCTTCGATAATTACACTGCTTACCGCATATTTGAATTTGATTCTTTTTTTTTTTTACATTGTTAAGCTTATTGTTTAATTTTACATTTATATTAATTTGTTAATTAAGTTGGTTTTTTTTTAAAACTCTATTTTTAATTTTCTTGTAAGATCGTTTTACATTTTGTTCATTTTATGTATATTGTATGGACGCACCACCTTGCTAGGTGTGTGCCACTGATCTAAAAGTGAGTTCCAATAAATACTGAAATACTGAAATACTGAAGTCATCATGATTAAGTCTGACCAATCGCCTATTAAATATCATTGTATTGTATTGTTCCAACTTTCTCATAATGTTAATCAGTCATGCTGAAGAGGACAGGTCTGAGGTCAGGTCGAAATATTCATGTTTTAATAAAATAGTGTTCTAAAGTCTACTCCGTTTCCTGTTTTTCTTTCTTCTTTATATATATACATATATACATAGACATGTTCCTTTTTGCCTAACCAGTCTCATTACGTTTTGAGTGAAATAAAATTATGAATT
>NW_022751752.1:101323-106582 GCF_011630105.1 Anneissia japonica
GTATGAATACTTGCCCAATATGTTTTTAAATATATTCATTACTAGATTAAATAATATACTAGTACATTACTAGATTATAGGCAATGTTTTAATAATTTTTTAAATAAATGGAGGAGGTACATGGAACACGCTGTGAAATCTAAACAAAATATCTCATTACTTGGCTATTTATCGACTAGTTATACCATGGTTGGAATGAAATGCCATTGAAAATCATGCCTCATCAGTCAATAGGTACACGAACGATCTTCATCAATTACCATATGGACAACGGCGTCTACAAGTCCAGGCAACGATGACAGTAGCCATCCCATTGTAAATCGCGAAAAAAGTAATCCACTCCGCCCCCATTAAATACGACTGTCGGCCTACATTTTATTTTATGTAATTAACATCTGATCTAATATATTACATACCTAGGCCTATGTGGTTGGATACGGATAGCCAAGTGTAGGGTACGAAAAGCTAAAAAATTCATATGTAAAGGAAAATCATCCTAGAGCAATGCTGAAAAGCTACCATCTCAATAGAACACAAATTCCATGTGGGACCTTCCTTTCATGTATCTAACGGCAACGTCCTCGTCATCAACCACACCACAGTGCGGCAACACGAAATGTGCTGTACATACACTCATCACTGATTTGAATCAGTGGTTTAATACACATAAAAGCAACTTGTAGCCTACATTTATTTCCTGTAGTATCTGATCGAGACTAGGGCTATAGCCCTACACACACGTACGTACCCAGCCAACCTATTCGTCTTCGTCAGACCATGGAGTTATAAAATTAATTATAACTTCATCCAGCTTGCATTACAGTACAAATTTTGACACGAAATGTGCTGCACACATACACTCATCGTTACCAATTTGAATATTGTGCGGTTTAATACACATAAAAGCAACTTGTTTGTAGCCTACATTTCCTGTTATCTGATCTATTACACACACGTACTACCCAGCCAGCCTATTAGACCTGTCACGCCAAAATTGGTCTAGGCTAAAATCGGTCCCCCAGACCGATTTTAGCCGCTAAAATTTGTCCGGGGGACTGATTTTGGTTGGCCAAAATCAATCCTCCTTGGATAATATTGGTCCGGCCTGGATAAATTTTGGTTTAGCCTAAATCGATCCGCCTACACCTGCTATAGCGCTACACTATACGAGTTCGTACACAACACAGTGAGTGCTTACCTTTCGGTTCACATAGATTTTGAGGGAAAAAGCTTTTGGTGGGAAATTAGAAATTGAACGACCAATGAAAATGAAGGTGATGGGTGAGGTCCAATCTTGAGCCTATTTTGCATACATCTCTGTATATAAGGCTACAGCAACTGTATGCGAAGGAATTCATTTGATAGCAGAGGCTCGGTTTGGTTTAGTACAGTACAAGAAGTAAAAGATTGTACTGTCTTTTTAGTTTCAGGTGATGTACACCTTACAAGGAAAATATAATTATTTGACATTTTAAGTCGATATCCATTAATTATTAATTAATGGATATCGACAAAAGCTGCTGAAAATAAGGAAAAATTCATGATCCAACAGCAGGGAATATCGTTGTATACAGTATATTATTATTCAACACACATTCACTCCACCCCCTTTTTCTACCAAATATATACCAAGCACGGTTTAGAAGGGGGTATGGTGGTTTATTCTTGTCCCTGATAAAAAAAAATAAATAAAAATAAGAGAAAAAGAAATAATTGGTCGCCTAATACGCCTCAGAGGTTATTTTCGGTTGTCCAGAGAGTACAGGAAAACACTGTGGGAAACATTTACTGGATATATGGACATACTATATATGTAGCTCCCTATACAATAATAATAATCTCCACCCACATTCTTTCAGCTACAATATGAAACAGCAAGCAACAAATCGTATGAAATCCAATATAAAATTTTTTATATTGGATTCCATATGATTTGTTGCTTGCTGTTTCATTTTGTTTGTAGCCGAAAGGACCTGGGTGGAGATTATTATTGAATAGACAGCTACATATATATACAGTATGTCCATATATCCAGTTAATGTTTCCCACAGCAGTGTTTAAAAATACACTATTTATTAATACTACTGCTCACTCATAAAACTCAATGCTACACTACTCTGCCAGCACACATATCCAGGTTACTCACTCCAACCACAAAATCCTACTTGTCTATCAGTTGTCATGGAAACCTAGGCAAAACTTCTTTAGTTGTATTTTGAGTATGGTATGTAAGTAATTCAAACAAAACCACAATGCTAGACAGGTATGTGTGGTCATCATTTAAAATGCATCCATAAGAACACACAAAAAATACAGGGAGGTACTGTAGCAATATTTAGAATGTAAAATGTTTTTAACAACTGGTATATATCTGTACTTTCGAGCCTACATAGCTTAGTCTGTCCTTATTCCTCCTCCATATATGCAAATTCAGGCTTCAGCGATGGAAATCATTGTGATTGTGATTGGTGGTTTGAAATGGTAGCGGAATCTACATGTTAAATTTCAAAAACCCTTTCACCCACTCTCTCTTTCTACCAAATATATGAGGCGTGGATTTAGAAGGGGATATGGTAGTTGGTCCTGTCACTGAAAAAAACCCTTGAAGCCTCTGCTATCAACAAAAGCCAAATACTGTACTACATCATGATCTTAAACTCTTATATAGGGTGATGTCTGTAAATTCAGGCTTCAGCGATGGACATCATTGTGATTGGTGGTTTGAAACCACTGTGCTGTGGCTAGCGTAGCGGAATCTACATGTTAAATTTCAAAAACCCTTTCACGATGTTCACCCACCCACCCTCTCTTTCTACCAAATATATGAGGCGTGAAGGCGGTATGAATTATGAAAGTCAGGCTCCGGAGGAAAAAAATTTTTTAATATGTTGTAGAACTGATTTTTCTGAGACAGAAAAAAGTTGTTTGACGAAAAACTGGGGAACGGTGAATGAGATACAGATTTTTGAATATTTAAAAACTGGGGAAAAAAAGGTGTAAAAATGGGCGGTTACGCCCCTTTTTCCCCCAGTTTTCAAATATTCAAAAATCTGTATCTCGTTCACCGTTCCCCAGTTTTTCGTCAAACAACTTCTTTCTGTCTTAGAAAAATCAGTTCTACAACATATCAAACATTTTTTTCCTCCGGAGCCTGACTTTAATATAAAATTAAATTTTATTTCAATGTACAGTATGTAATTGTTCATAGCAAAAATATATACTGTAACACTATTAAAAATACAACAGCTACAGGTAATGTATATCCGTGTACATAGCTTAAACTTTCCTTACTGTTATTCCAATGTTCACTAGCTGTGAAGGCTCTACTATCAACTAAACACAAGTACATGCCGATCTTAAACTCTTATATAGGGTGATGTATGCAAATTAAGGCTTCAGCTAGGGACATCATTGTGATTGGCTAGATAAGCATATGCGCGTCTGTAAAAGCTTAGGAATTGTTCTTTCTGCCAAAATCTATTGCGGACGTAATATTTCCAAGTGTGCTGTGCGGCAGTAAATTTCAGCGGACTGATTTTGGCTTATGTGGACTAAATTTGGTAACTAATTATGAGGCCAAAATCAGTCCACCGGATTGATTTTTGCCATGGACCAAATTTTTCCTGACAGACCTATTTCGTCTTCATCTAGTGCAGGGGCGGATTCCCTTTTGGGAGGTACAAAAAAAAAAAAAAAAAAGGAAGAAAAAGAAAATAACGATAGGCCACAATGCCTCAAATGTTATTTTTGGGCATCTATAACACAAAAATTTTGTGGGGGAATGCCCCCGGACCCCCTGGGACATTTGTCTCAATCGGCCCAAATTTCGGAACCCCCCTTTTGGACATCTCTGGATCCGCCTCTGTAGCTCTAGGCCAGCCTGCATTATAGTAGTGTACATTGTTTATCTCTCAGAGGAGAGACCACCCACCCTTGCAAGCACCCACAAAACGGCTCCATTCTTCGCTACCAACTAGACTCGTGCAGACGCATTTATTAGCCGGAAAGCTTACCATCCCAGGCCGTGGTTGGTTGATAAACACAATGTGGAATATACAGGCGATTTGCAAATGTCTGTGAAGTTGGTTCCTAGTTCCTTATTCAAACTACATTAAAGGGATAGTTACAAAATATTTTTTAAATGTTATTAAATGTTTTAAATGCTATTATTTGATAATATTTTGACATGAGTATATGACCTTTAACTAATTTGATCATTTCTAACCACAGTTACGTAACTTAATTTGCAAATACGCCCTCTACGGCGAATAAGTAACTAGCTTCTAATTCGCTGTAACATTCAATTAAACCGTGGGTTGAAGATCAAAAACGTTCAATTCTGTGACCCACCAATCCGGGCTACCTGGCTTTTGCACAAAAATGTCAATACTATTAAATTGTAACATAATTTGATTGTCAGCAATCGTGAATTTGGGGAAACTGTAACCAAAAATGAGAATTTATATCAAAAGTTGCTACGTAACTATAGCCAATCATAAAACGACTAACAATGAAGTTTGGCTTAGCTGCAAGACCCTTCAGCCAATCACAAACTACCTTCTATGCCGTTTGTCCAATTTAAATAGTAAACAACACACTCCACTTGCAGGTATGGCGTTGGCCAGAAGTTCTTCAAATGATAAATTTGAGCCGGTTTCAGAGGCATATTTTTGTGATACATGTTGTAAGAACATAGAGTATGGTTGTATTATTAAGCGTAAACAGCTTAAAAGAAATTTAAGGATGTGCAACTCTGTGGAAAACAACAAATACGAGTCCTCAGTAAGGCCTGTTAAGTTTCCGTCAAAGCTGATGAATAGCCTACATATATAACGAAGGGGATGTCGGGGATGGTGGTGCAAGTAGTAGTAGTCAAAATTGCACCGAATATATGTGGTTACATATAACGTTAAAAATGGTATGGTATGTTTTACTTAATTGAGAAGCACTAAGCGTCTCTCCATCACACCACACACACACACACAGGAAGCCCTGCCTTTTCCTCAAACTGGGGTACTATCGACAGCAAAATAACCACAGAGTATTGTGAATCAAATACGATGATGTTATATTGTAATAAGCATATTTTGAGACAATAATGTTGGCAATGAATCGACCCAGCATAAACAATTGACCATGAAGACAAATCAAGAATAGCCATCCACAATTATATAGCAACTATTTACTACTGTCTACCAAGAACAATTACTACACAAATTGAATCAATTCAGTTTTTTGGGGTGGGGGATGTGCCCTTCA
>NW_022751752.1:106619-114106 GCF_011630105.1 Anneissia japonica
GGAGTTTAACAGTGAGTTATAAAGAATGGTGTTGTGATTTGAAATGTTATGCAAAGTCATTTCACCAAGTAAGGAACACAGTATTGTCTCCAACCGATGCAACCAGGAACAAACAGTAAATTCATATATTTTTGCACTTCCTCCTTCCTTATCATTTCAATGAGAATATGAGGGTCATATCAAACAGGAGGGTTAACCCTGTCTCTTATACACATCTAGATGTGTATAAGAGACACATTCAGTACAGCACGGTCGACTTTGGCTTAAAAAACTACGGTATGACAGTCGACAGAAGACGGGAAATGCAATTTACTACCTCTAAAATCTTACAACTATTACCAATGTATTTTATTTAAAAGCTGTTATACTTATATCATATTGAAATATTCCACTAAAACCGGAGAACTTTCGTCCAAATTGCTACACATTCTCACTTTCCTCGCAACATTGTTTACATTAGTTACCGAGTTTACAAGAACGTTTGTGATTGGCTAATAGCGGCTCATCAATGCTTAACAGGTATAGTAACTGTGCTGTGATTGGGTACTGCTTTCGTGAGCGACATTATTTTTTCGAAGATAAATTCTCATTTTTGGTTACAGTTTCCCCAATTTTACGATTGCCGACAATTATATTATGTTTCAATAAAATAGTGTTCACATTTTTGTGCGAATGCCAAGTAGCGCGAATCGGTGGGTCACAGAATTCGTAAACTAAGCCGATTTTGGAGCCTCAACCCACAGTCTAAACCTTTCAAAGGTATTATTTTGTCAAAAACAACTCTTCATACTTTAAATTCCCCAGGCCTTATCTTCCATATTATTGCAAGATCGACCTAATCGCGTCACAAACGAAGGAGGAAGAGATAGAAAACAAATGACTTCAAAATTCGCTCAGAATTATCATACTGTATAGGCCTAAGCCCTCTGTCTCAGAGAGTGGGCTTAAAAAAAATTAACTAGGGCCTAAAAATAATTCAGTTGCAGACATACCTTGTTTAAGTATTACATGCCAACTATTCGGCTCTTGTAGACCTAGCTAGGCAAGTGTTTGTTTTATCCAAGATAAAGCACGCCGGGAAAGCTTGCCTTTTAAAAGCTGGTTTTCAGGCGAATTTATTCGTGCGAATCAAAGCAAAGAGATAACAGAAGAGAGTCCACTCAGACTGAAAAAGCGTTCCGCACGACGACAGAACGCCCTCTACAAACTTTTGTGGGTAAACGGGATGAGTAGATTTCCCCGCACGATTAAATCGTAACGGTAACAGTGCTTTGAACCAGGGACGTAGCCAGGATTTTGAAAGGGGGAGGGGGAGCCGTTATGCGAATTATTGAATATATTTTTCTTTTTTCTTCCTTAAATAAATGAAGGTGGGGAGGGCCTTGAATCCACCTCTGCTCAAAACATTCTTTATCCAGAATAGTCATAATCACGAAAAATGTACATGAAAAACCAGATCACATCCTAAAAGCAAACAGCAGTCACTAAGACATACATCAGGAGCCGACGACTCGATGGAGTTTAATGTCATATCCAGTGAAGGGAACAGATCTGTTTTGAAAGGTGGAGGGGGAGGGCATTTTGTGAGTCGACACCCACCTCAGCCCCACAATGGTTGGGGCTGAGGTGAGAATATTTTGAGGAAATAGTACCTCTAGATGGCCAGAAATGACACTTTTAGTAAAATTCATCATCATCACATCACCGTTAGTCAAAATGAAGCGCGAAAAAAAAAAATCTCATGATTTTTTATCATGGATTTTTGACAACCATAGAGATCTTATTAATGTGTGTGTGTGTATACCATAGAAAACAAAGCTTAAAAACATTGTCTTTGAGTATGTACTTTACATAGGCCTACTTCAAAAACGTGATTTCACAACCACCTCAGCCCAGAGCCATATATATAAAGAGTTGCGACATTCCGCTCCTTAGTTTACGAAAGTCACGTGGTACACACCGTCTATTTTGTTTCATAATCTTCCCGGTGAACACATGCAAAGTATATGTGTTACGTACATTGCATATTAATTTCACACACTTAAATGGGTTTACAATTATATTTTATAATTAACATCACTTAGTATGGACAGCGTATAAGAATTCATATATAATCGAATATTTTCGCGCATGCGTGCTCGCGTAAATTCCGTGCTCGCGTAAATGATTGAAATTAAAATTAGAATTGTTTTCAATTATCGTTAATTCGTCACATTTTAATCAATAAAGACCCGACCTATTTTATTTAATGGTAACATTTTCTTTGGTTTTAATTGTTTTTAATAGTTTTTTTTTGTTTTTGTTTTTAATTTTATTTTTTTTTCTCATTCGCCTAGATGAGTTCGGAAAAATATTTAAGCTAAATAAGAAAAAAAATTAATTTTTTTCCGACCTTTTCTGACGATTTTAAAGCCCCATTCCCGGCAAAATTTCACTAAAAATGACTTTTTTTAGAAAATATGCATTTGCATTACTCCAATTATTATAAATCATGGAAAAATATTGGCATGAATTTTAGTTTTAACTTTTACGCAAAAGAATAAAAAAAATGAGAAATACAGACTATTTCTCATAAAATATTACCATTTTCTCGACGAATTCATCGTTACTAGGCAAATTCAGAGGTTGTTGATTGCATCCACTGGAATACTCTCGCTTTTATGTATGCTTTATACAGTCAATAAAGAGCGCCCTCTCTAATGAGATTACTTTTTGTACTTCGCATCTCGCACAATGCGGTCGTTCGGTTAGGCTGAGATATGTTTGTTTAAGTGTCAAAATCTCAGTCAGAATCAGTTTTTTAACAAAGTTGAAATAATTCCTATGAAATATCATATTTCACAAGTGTCAATACTAGCAACGGAAAATATCATGTCGGCCGTTTTTATGTGTGATAACAGAACCTAAAATCGAGGTAAGGCTAGGCCTAGCCAGCAGCGTTGGATAGGCTAATGTTTTCGGCGCCTACGATATTTCTTCTAACGACCTATCGCAAAATCAACATGAAAAATTCATCCGCATGTGTATAAATCTTTATAACATTATACAAAAATTAGATTTTTCTTAAAAATTGAAATTTTGCCGGGAATTTAAAGGTTGTGCGCTAAACAATATTAGAAAATGGTTCTTAATTTCAAATCTTTGTACAGCCTGTATAAATACGAATGACAGTGAAAATAATGGTGATGTTTAATAATCTTAAAAATGATTTGCTGTTTCTATTGCATACTATTATATAATTATTATAACTTTATTTTGGAAACGACGCTTTTAAAACAACGGACACGCTCTCGCAGTGTGCTTATAAAAGTAACATACTGTACAGCCATAATACAATATTAAAATAAAGGCGAGACTTTTAATACAATAAAATGTACGTTACATAATTACACAAGTTGAATATATCATAGATCCTGTATATCATTTAACACTTACAATTTATAACATTTACAGCAAAGCACAGTTTATATATTGCGGCCAACTGACCTATACTATTTTAATATTTATAAATAATAATAATCAAATTAATAACATAAAATTTGTGTAGGGCTCGCTCATATTCAAATTTAAAGAGCAACAATCTATATACGCTAGACGGATTTAAATTACATTTTGATATACGTCTTTAATTAATTTTTGCTGGTCGTCACATATCATTTATTTGCAAAAATAATAGGAGCTACTTAAGGATTGCCTAATTAAAGAATGCTCGCCATCGAGGGGCTCTCTCGGTCTATCGGCGAGGATTAAAGAACTACTTAAATATAATAAATTATTACAGACTTATTATTTTATAATATGAAATTGGATATAAAGTAGTGAAATCATAAAAAAATCTATAGTTACATGAAATTCGACTGCTAAAAAGACTAAATGAAATTAAACTATACAGGAGGCCGCTAACTGTATTATACAATATTATACACAGGAACGCACATCACGTTTTAAACACAGAACGCGCATCGCGTATGACACAAAATGGCTTCTAAATTCTCAATGTCGCAACTCTTTCTATCTATGGCTCTGCCTCAGCCCCACCATGGCCTAATTTTAGCTTACTAAGCTTTAACTCTATATACTATATTATGATCAACAAATCACAACATTTTTTTCGCATATTAATTATCAACATGTATTTTTCAAGGCTGACCATCTAGAAGTCCCAATAAAAAAAAATCTCGTTTTTGGAGGTAAAGTTGCCAACAGCCTACATGTTTCATATAGGCCTATTCGACATCGAACACAATGTCGAGTATGAAACATGTAGGCTCCCGGCACCTTGACTTCTGACGATTAGTATTAACAAATTTTCACAAAATAATGACAAAATTATTATTATTATTATTGTTTATTTTCGGTAAATATTTTCAGTCGCTTCAATTTTTTTTCTTTTCTTCTTTCTTCCATCCTATGTTTCTTCCGTTTTTTCGTTAGATTTAATTTAATATACTAAATACATATTTACGCATAATCTTTATATAAATATATAATAAGTATATCACTTCGAGTATTATTTACATATTTTAACTGGACTCTAGTACTATAAGCCTGTGTATACATTGTGTCTTTATTTAACATAATTCAATCTTATTGCTTTATTCAAATATCAAATATTATTAAACTTTAACGATACATTATTTCATATAATATATTTTTCAAATAATTATCTAAACAATTTTCATTAATGAAATATAAACTCTAAAAGTAAATTTACGTAGATAAGATAAATAAAAATGGACATAGTAGTAATCCATCTATTCATTAACAAGAATAACTGTTTCAATATTCTGATCAATTTTATATAGCCGGAGCATGGACCTATTATAGGTCCATGGCCGGAGTTTCAAACTAGGCAAACCTTGCTAAAAAGGTACACTTTCTCCATCAAAAGGCTTTTTCTATGAATGAATGACGTTCGAAGCACGAACTCCTGTAGACCAAACCCAGTACCGTCACGTTTTTTAATCGTGCGGGAAATTTTGATTTTATTTTTTTTAAGAATTACATATATCGAATACCAATGCATGGATGGATGATTGTTTAATGAATAGTCATCTTCTAGTATTATAGTGAGGCCTATTAAATGTTATTTTTCTTATATACTCCCATCGGGCTTTTTCTTTTATCAAATTCAAAATACTATTGTGAACTTTTAAAAAACCCACAATACATAGCATATTTTCCAATAATGTTATTCTTATGAAGTCTTGCCTTTATATTTCGTTGAAAAAATGGATATAATAATTTGAATTCATGCACTCTTTTCCAAATACATGTCTTTAATCACTGTGTTTTGCCCATACAGCGAAAATCAATCGGGCATCACTTTGACTCGCGTGTATTAAGAATAGTAGTGCTCTGATTGGTTGCGCATGAGCATGAACAAATTTGCCTATAGACTTCTTGCCTCAAGTCTCTAATTATAAGTTTTCCTAGTATTAGCTAATTTTGGAGAGCGCCACTAGCGTCGGTATATATCGAGAAACTTTTATGCGAATTAGTATGGGGTGCCATACTCAGCAAAAGTCCATGTTAAAATCAAAATATAATTGCAAAATTCAATGTCTAATTTATTAAAACGTAGGCGTAAATTTCCACAAAATGTAGATCTAGTTTCCCAAAATGAAGTTCTAATTTTTCAAAATGTAGTTCAAATTTTTCCAAATGTAGTTCTAATTTCTTTAAAATGTAATTCAAATTCAAAACGTAGGTCTGACTTGATCAAACACCCTCTCCAAATTCTATTTCAAAACGTAAATCAAAAACCAGCTGGTTTGAAATGCATTTTACAAAAACGCTAGAAATGGACTTTTGCTGCGTATGGCACTAGACTTGCGAAATGTAAATCAAAACTAATCAGCCAAGCATGACGTGGGCCTGTTCCATTAATGATGGGGGAACCATTTTTTGCTGCAGTCCAATGCCGTGAACAACGCTTCCCAGTGCGTCTGCTAGTCTAGGCCTATATTAAAATTCTGTATAAGTAGTCATATGATTACAGGTTTACATTGTACCAAGATCGATATTAACGATCGCATTTATTTTTAACTGAAAATAAAAAGAAAACTTTAAATAATTTAACTTAAGGATTTTAAAATATTCCAAACCTGAACGCTTAAAAAAAAAAATAAAAAAAAAAAATTAATAAAGTTAACTTAAAACACAAACAACGCGATAGGATATAAAGTTTGAGAGAAGTTCTGGTATACTGTACTGTATTTCTGAAGTGCCATTCGTTTTGGGGTTGCTACAATCAGGAGTTACAATTGATCCAACAAAGAAAGAGCACTATCTATTTCCTTACATTCCAAAAAGGAGGATTGGATGCTATTTAAATTTCTCTGAAGATTGAAAAATTAACTGTTAACTCCGTTGTTAGAGAACATAGAATGGTTCATGACTTTCGGACTGGTATAGACCTTCAGTAGCCCTATGTACTCTAGGTGTAAATAAATACAGAGAATAGGCCAATTTTAGTGAGAACTAAACATGTTTTAATAACGTAGGGCCTATATACAATGAAAAGCAGATTGATCACAAAATCAGAAGCATGATTTCAAACATCAGAACCCAGCTTTTATTGTTTAAAACTGTCGGGGCCCCATTGAATGAAACTACGGTATTATAGTTTATATTATATTTTTTTTAAGCTACAATGTCGGGGGCCCCTGGCGCCCCCTCCCTCCGTCAGCCCCTGAGTGTGACGCCACTGATTGTAACAACTGTTGATTACAGCAACCCCAAAATGAACAACGGCGCTTCAGAAAATACAGTACAAGTATACCAATTATTCTCGCAAACTTCATATCATATCGCGTTGTTTGTGTTCTAAATTAACTTTTTTTTTTTTGAAGTGTACAGTTTTTTTTGAATATTTTAAAATTCTTAAGTTAAATTTTTTTGTAAGACCCTACTTTGTCGCTTTTCTCACAAACCGCATCCAGGCCTCTGCCCCTGGACCACCCAATTTCAAAAAAGTCTACTTTTAAAACCTATTATTTCACTAAAATCGTTCCTAATTATGCTATAGTATGGATTTTTAATAATGTGCTGAAATCTGTTGGAAATTATCAGCTCCAGTGATTGCAGATTGATCCATGTCATCTGTAGGCCTACAGATGTAAAGAACATAAAAAATTACAATTTCGCAGTGGGGGATCAAGCGAGAAGAGCCCCCTAAAATTATAAAAGAAAATGGAGAAAAAAGAAAAATCATAATTGTCTGAGAGTGCCATTTCCGGCCATTTTGAGGTGCCATAATCATAAATTTTCTTACCTCAGCCCCAATCATATGGTGGGGGCTGAGATGGTATTAACCATCTGTCTCAAGTTCCTCCTTTCACCCCCACCCTGTATTTCTTCTGCTTTTACTGTAGGTCCCTAGACGATACTCAAATGAATGAATTAATAGGATATTACAAATTATGGATTTTAGAAGTCCATTAAAAAAGGCCCTCAAAATGCTAATTTGTCAGAGCTTCCAGAAG
>NW_022751752.1:114221-118681 GCF_011630105.1 Anneissia japonica
TGGCATTATAGGCTAGGCTTATGTGGGCTGGGATTTGCAACAAGGTCTTGGACTAGGCCTCTATACTATAGTAGGAGGCCTGGTCCTAGTCTAGGCCTATAATATAGTAAAATTCTGTATAAGTAGTCATTATGATTACAAATTTATTTTGTACCAAGGTCAATATTTACGATCGCATTTATTTTTCATTGAAAATTTAAAAAAAAAATACTTAAGGATTTTAAAATATTCAACAAAAATTAAGTTAACTCAAAACACAAACAACGCGATATGATATGAAGTTTGCCAGAATAACATGGTATACTTGCACTGTATTTTCTGAAGCGCAGTTCGTTTTTGGGATTGCTACAATCAACAGTTGTTACATCAGTGGCGCCACGCTCGGGCGCTGACGGAGGTGGGGGGGGGCTTAATCCCTTACCGGACAGGTCAAGGCCCCCCCCCCCCCCGCCGGACAGAGCTCGTCGGGCAGTCAGGCCATTAAATATATAAAAATAGGCCCACACCAAGCCAACACATGTCTGTCACAGTCTGAGAGTGCCATTTTCGGTTGATATTCATTAAACAAATCTCATTTGGGAGGGGAACCCCCTCTTAACCCCTTCCTCCAGCTCGAACCTACGAGATCAAGTCCCCCAGTCGGACAACTTAGTCCCCCAGAAAATATATCCCCCCCCCAGAAAATATATCCTAGAGCCGCCACTGGTAGCAACCCCAAAAAGAAGTTACAGTACAGGCGTATACAAATCTCTCAAACTTTATATCCTATCGTGTTGTTTGTGTTTTAAGTTAACATTATTTATTTTTTATTATTTTTAAGCGTACAGGTTTGGAATATTTTAAAATCCTTAAGTTAAATTATTTAAAGTTTTCTTTTTATTTTCAATGAAAAATAAATGCGATCGTTAATATCGACCTTGGTACAATGTAAGCCCGTAATCATATGACTACTTATACAGAATTTTACTATATTATAGGCCTAGACTAGGACCAGGCCTCCTACTATAGTATAGAGGCCTAGTCCAAGACCTTGTTGCAAATTCCAATTCACATAAGCCTAGCCTATAATGCCTTGGTCGCGGTACCCTGACCAGCAGATGCACTGGGAAGCGTTGTTCACGGCATTGGACTGCAGCGAAAAATGATTCCCCCATCATTAATGGAACAGGCCCACGTCATGCTTGGCTGATTAGTTTTGATTTACATTTCGCAAGTCTAGTGCCATACGCAGCAAAAGTCCATTTCAAACCAGGCTGGTTTTTGATTTACGTTTTGGAATAGAATTTGGAGAGGGCGTTTGATCAAGTCATACCTACGTTTTGAATTTGATTTACATTTTAAAGAAATTAGAACTACATTTTGGAAAATTTGAACTACGTTTTGAAAAATTAGAACTTCATTTTGGGAAACTAGATCTACATTTTGAGAAATTTACACCTACGTTTTAATAAATTAGACATTTTATTTAAAAAATTTTAAAATATTGAAATTTTAAAAATACACCAATTTAAAAATCAAAATACATAGCCTCATCACGCCTTCTGCCTGGCTTTGTTGTGAGTGATTGTGAATGCACTGGTTATTGTAAATACTTGATAAGTAATTGTACTTATTCTTCAGTTTTCAATCAGATGATGGAATTTATATTTTCCCAGATATTCACAAAAGATCTATTTAATTAATTGTTTTGCAGGAATGGATATTCTGTGAATAGTCCAGCCAGATGATCCCCACTGACTTCCGTCAATTAAAGCCTGGTTTCCTGTCGACGTAAAGGTCAGAATTTCTTACGTTTCATACGTTTCTTACGATTCTTACGACTCTTACGCAAAGTTGAAATAAGGCCAAGTAAAAAAAAAAACATGTTTCACGTCCAGCTTTTTTTTTAAATTGAGGAAGAGGCCTTTTTTATTTTTTATTTTTTATTTTTCAAAATGGCCGCCATTCTACAGACTTGTTGACATTTCCCGTCTAGTTTTGTTCAACATATAAAAAGACATCACACAAGATTAGAAGCTGTATACTGTTTATTTGGCAAGAGTGTTATTGGGTATTATAAGCTTTTTTCTATTCACAGTGGCATTACAGTATGTAAGGTAAAGTTGTAAAGTAACCTGAATCAAACACACAATCTAGACTGACGTTGGTTATCCATCATTAATCTGAAAGGATCAATTGTTGGTACAGCAGCTACTGTTACTGGTATCTCTGGCTTCGAAACAACAAATTCGATAAAGTGGCCAACACATGAAACAATATCACCAACAGATTCTTTTGCATTTACATTCACCACCAACTTATCTTTGCTTTGACCAGCTTTAACCTCAACCTAAAAAAAAAAATATTAATATTTAAATATATATTTGAATTTGAATTTTAAAGTAGGCTTTCAAAATTTTTATTAAATTTGACCAAGAATCAGTTTAAAAAAAAGTTAATTCAGTCACTAGTAGGTGGGACCATAGCCTAGGTACTATTCCTGAATGATCATGTGAGAAAGAACGGTACTTGTGTCCTAAATTTAATTTAAAAAATGGCTGATTAGAAATACTATTCGTACAAGTATTTATTCCTAACCCAGTCTGGGCCTAGTATTAAGCTGCATTCACACTAAATCCGAATTCGGTTCGTATAGCTAACGAAAGGAAAATGGAATATCTAATCAATGATAAAGAATAGAGGCGCGTACTAAGACGCGCATCGAAAACGTTCTACGATTCCCGAACCGAATTTGGAGTGAATGCAGCTTTTTAGGCCCTAAAGCCTGGTTTCCTGTCGACGTAAAATTAAGAATTTCTTACGATTCATACGATTCTTACAATCCTTACGACTGTTATGAGAAGTTGGACAAAAACAGCCGCGTCTTGGTCGTGCTGGGCCGCAGACAAAATAAGCCGGTAACGATTCTTACGACAAGTTGAATTTTTCAAGCTCGAACGACATAGCCTCTCCTAACGTCGTCACATGCATGTTACGTCAAGTTGAATTTTTCTTTGCGACTGCAATATGTTAACATTTCTTACTTCCTGTCTGGTTTCCTCATTAAAATAACCTGGCGAAATTCGAGAACAATTTTCACCGTTCGATTTAAACAATAGTCTAGTTCTAAGTTTTGTAGTACAGTATAGGGACTACAAATCTTGATTTGCTAACTTTCTCGTTATCGATTTTCGTGTTTCGTTCTCAAAATATCAATTAGGCCTATATTGTACTTTGTTTATTTCATTTCACTTATTTAATGCTATGTTTTGAACTGACAGAAAAATCTTATCTCCAGATATACAGTTAATACAGAAAACATGATTTTAATGTTAAAATTATAAGTTCGGGTTGTTAAATATAAACAGGAATTAAAATTAAGAATGAAATACACTTTAAAAAATTGTTTATTGAAATTAACAGAAAAACCTGCAATAGGCCTATATATTATATATTTTATTTATTTATATTATATGTTCTATATATTATTTTTATATTATATAAGTTTTTTTGTATAATAAATGTAATTAATTAAATCTAATTGCAATCCTTATTCTTGACCACCCACGGAAAAAAAATCTCTGGTCCATTTACTGCAGTAAATCGCAATACTCCAGTGATAATTGACGGATGTATAGGCAGTGGCGGTGCCATCGTGGGGGGGGACAGGGGGCTTAAGCCCCTATCGGTCTGGTAATGGCCCCCATTGGTCTTGTCAAGCCCTCCATCCATCGGCCAAAGCTCGTCGGGCAGTCGGACAAAAATAGGCCTAGTTTTACCATCCCAGCCATTTCAAGCCATCTAGGAGTCCCAATTTTTTTCACAAATATCTCATTTTGGGAGTAGGAGCACCCCCTCCCATAGCCAACCCCCGGTCTTCGGCCCTCAGATAACGCTGCGCGCTATAGTTACACTCATAAATACTTAGCCCCCCCCCCATAAATTATATCCTAGAGCCGCCACTGAGTATAGGGCTAACAAAATCTATAAGATTTTACATGCCTATTATTTTGTTTGAAGAAAATGGAGGATACGCTTCTTTTTAACTATTTTATTATCAATACGTAAGTCAATGAATGAGAGTTCTAGTTCGTCGACAATGTTGTTGTATAGGCAAGATATACAGACAGCATACGTTTCCGCTTACGCTTGACTCCAAGTCAACTTTTCATAAGAATCGTTTGCAAAGCAACGTATGCGAGTTCATTCAACAAAAAGTCACTAAATCGCGGTTTCCTGTCAAATAGTGTAAAATCGACGTATCACATGAAAATTCAATACGTCGGTTTCCTGTCCAAAACTGTTTTGCGACGATTTTAGTTTACGTTACGTCGATTTCACAACGCACCAGTCGCAATCGGTTTCCTGTCAAATCGCATTTTCTTACGATAAAACGACGTAATCGTAAGTAAATCTGACTTGAGTCAAGTTAGCCAACAATAAGCCAGCCAACAATAAGCCAGCCCACAATTCTAGCCAAC
>NW_022751753.1:0-3265 GCF_011630105.1 Anneissia japonica
ATAGGAAATAGCAAGAGTGATTACAATAGTTCCTATTGCATTACATGCATAGGAACTAAAAAGTGTAAATTTAATTACCATATTACAACATGGTGCCCAATAAACTTTTTTGGAATATACACCTGCATCAATTGATAAATTTAATTGGGACCAAGGAAGATATTAAAACAAGTTGATGTTTATGTGGTATAAACAATTAACAAGTATGGGAGTGCTCAAATTGCATAAATAAAGGATTAAGATTTAGATAAACAAATAATGTAAATTAGGTAATTTTATCAATTGGCCAATCAAATTTGAGGAAAGTGGTTTTTTGATGCTTTTAATTAGGATTTTCCAAGCAGGAACATCATTATACTGTAGTTCCATGTTCCAACCAAGCTTGCTAGAAGACTTTCTTAGACTACAAGATCATTTGAAAACTATATCTTTAATTAAGCACATTTTCAACCATTACCAGGTAAGATTAAATAATTTCTTATGGTTTAGGCCCAATAAAAAAAATTATTAATTTTAATTTTATCACCCTCGCGCAAATGTTTTCTATGTTACTGAAATTTTTTTTTTTTTTTTTTTTTCATTCCCTCATTTTTTAAAATTAAATAGTAAATATTGCTTAATCATGTTTACTTTGAAAATCAATGCACCAGGAAACAACCCAAGGGTTATAATCGGGTTCAGCAAAATAAAAAAAATTTAAAAACCCTCCCTCCATCATCACTTTTCCAGCCTAGATAGGGTGATACACTAATAATATTTTTTATAGGCCTTTATGACTAATATTCGATACAGGGCCGGTAAATCAAGACCTTTTTTATACCATACCTTCTTTAGCGAATCCACCAATAACGATGATTTCAGATAAGCGTTGAATGTATAATAAAGTAATAATTAATAAAATAATATATTACTGTATGAAGAATTATATTGTAAAACAAAAGTTAAATTTTATAAATATTTCAACTAGGCTCTAGTGCTACTTGCGTTTAAGAGCAACGCATGTATGTGGCTCTGCAAAACTTGAGATTCAGTTCCCCGAGCCGAGATATTGTTCTTATTCGTAACTGGTTATACTGTAAGTAATTCAAAAATACTGTAAAGATTTGTTATTAACACCACAAGTTAAATTTTAATAGTCAACAAAATACAGTAGGCTTTAAAACATCCCTCGATTCGGAGGACAGAGAGTAGAATTTGCACTCATAGCCTAGAAAAAATAATGTGAGTAAACAACCGTAGCCATGCGCAGTACAACTTATCTTTGTGATAGCTAATTCAACACTAAAAACTAAAAAAAAATGCCTATATTTAAACACACTTTTAAATGCACTCTAAAGGTAATTATTTTCTATTTTTTTCTTACATACGGAAGGGGGAACTCCCTTCTCAAACCCACACCCACTCATAATTCATAATTTTATTTCACCCAAAACGAAATAAGTCTGCTAGGCAAAAAAGGGAACATGTCCCTGTACAAGATGTGTGCTGCTTTTTTTTTTTAATATTTTCCTATTGTCTATTTAATAGAATGCCAACAAAGAATGCTGAAAAAATGAGAAAGTGGCGAGAAAAACAAAAGAATGCGGGAAAGTATGATGAAATAAAGAAAAAAAATAATGAACGAAGGAAAAAGAAAAGAGCCAGCCTGTCCCATACGGAGTTGAAGGCACTCAGGAGGAAAGAACGGCAGCGGAAGAAGAATTCTAGAGCCAGGAGGAAACTTCAATCTGAAATCGACTCCAACAAAATGCCGGATCCGACAATGGATGAAGCAGTTGCGCTAGTATTACGCGAACTGCCGAAGAGTCCACGTATGAGGGCGGAAGTAATTAAACTATTGGTAGAACTTTATGTCTACGATGAAGATGAACAATGATGGACGCTATACTGTATACAGTAGTCGAAAGTAGAAAAATATCTCCGCTAACGAAAACGTGATATTCCGATTTATATTTAAAACAACAATGTTTTTATTGTTAAATCCATTGTGTCTAGAAACTTCAGTACTGCAAGGTATTTTAATAAATGTTTGTTTTGAATAAATTTGTTTGATTTTCACTCATTTAGAATAACCTTGCACTGGGAGAAGGAAAAAGCAAGACCTTCCCAGTCAGGAGTCCAGTAAAACTCCAGTGCGGTGAATAAAAAAGGAACCATACCAACTTGCATTCCTGCAATCTCGGTATTTCTTACAAACTGTTAAATTCCACTTGCTGTACCCTAAGAATGGTACATGAAATAATATTAAGTATTTGTATTTAATACTTTTATAAGAAAGTAATAAAAATTTGAGGAAGATCCCAGTTAATAAAACAACACATCTATCAACAATTCTGCATACCGTAAATCCTTATATTAGTACCTCTCTCGAATAACTGCTGCACTGAAGTCTACATAAATGTTATAGGCGCTGCGGTACTGCGGTATTTATTCGAGGCATTACGGTAAACTTGAAGTTAACTGTAACCAATAACGTTAAGTGTGCAGAAAGTTTAAACAGTTGTTTACACTTTGCGAAGAATACAGCATTTCATTGCTAAGCCGATTGCAAACAACAAATCTAAACGAATTTTTCTCTCTATGGTATTGGTGAACACGAATGAAGCAAAGCTAGGCCTAGAAAGGCCTTAAAGGCTAATGATAGAAATACTGGTTGAAAATATTTTTTTAAATATAATCTTAAAATGTAATAAAAGAATTTATAAATGTAGATGCATAAAAAAATACAGGTAGGAATTACATTAATTTTAACATAGTTTCACATAGTGTTACATTATAACATTTAGCCAGAATAAATGGTGGTTAAATGCAGTACTTGCAGCCAATCAGAATTCAACAAGGATTCATGTTTGAAAATTGTTATTTAAATTCACTTACCAGTGTTTGTTTTCCATCTGGTAAAGTCGCATTGACAGAAAAAGTTGTAGCGCCCGCTGACGTGGAACGTACTCTCCCATGCGGTTCCGATAAGAATCTGTTAGGCCAAATCCGAGGTAACATATTGTGGTATTTCTCAAAGCAATCATCATCCTCCTCGAAAGATTCTAGATCAATGTCTTCTAATTCCAGCCTCTGAAGGGCTTTTGATGTATCTGATTCGGACTGGGTTCTTTGTCGGGGTTTGCTAAGGCGTTCACCAGTACGGACAAAAAGACCTTTGAGCCCGCGAGTCTGCTTTAATTTCTCGGTGGGTTTACTTGTGGACATTTTTCAGCCTTTTAGGAAACACTGAAGTCACTGAGAATCATCTGCAGAACTATCTGAC
>NW_022751754.1:0-576 GCF_011630105.1 Anneissia japonica
GTCTAATCGCCCTCTCCGTCTCCTCTCTTGGCTCGTCCCAACTCTTCACTCTTGACTTCTCCCCTCCTTCGCTCTTTTACCCTTGACCCTCTGCCTCCGACCCTTCACCTCTCTAACTGGCTCCCCATTGGACCGAGGAAAAGTGGGCGTGAATGCTTTTTGATCCATGAATTTGCATATAGCGTCCTCACTCCAACGCCCTGGAGGCGGGGCCAAATCGCCCCAGCTCGCCGATAGGACGGAACAGAAGTGGGCGTGAGTCGTTTTTGATCCGTTTTTCTCGGAAAGGCTGGTGTTTCTGCACCCGCTGCTCGGTGCGCGCCCTGTACGAGTCCAGGATCGGTGCCCACAAGCGGCGCGGGAATGGCGGTGATGCGATGGTTGCGAGAGCGAGATGTGACGGTAAAGGTCGTGGCTGTTGGCGTTGTTGTTGTTGTGAAGTGGCGTTGCGGTTGGTGGTGGTGGTTGTTGTTGTGAAGCGGCGTTGTGGTTGGTGGTTGTTGTTGTGAAGCGGCGTTGTGGTTGGTGGTTGTTGTGTGATGGCTGTTGAGACGTGGTTGGTGGTGGTAATAATGG
>NW_022751755.1:0-907 GCF_011630105.1 Anneissia japonica
ACATCGAAATTAGTGCATACTATTGCAAATTAACTTCGTGTAGGTAAATAAGGTTCTTTACAGGCTTGTTGCGCTATTTATATTGGTGGTTTTTGTATTAATTTTTGTACTGCATTGATTGAAGTAGCCGGTGAAAACATCGTAGTAACCGATCGAATGCGCCGGCTCTTAAATAAACCCCTGCATAGGTATTTTGAAGAAGGCCTAAAATAAAACAAAAACGTTTTATTACTTTCTGAAATACATCGTTTTTTCATTTAGGTCTCCATTTATCACTAACTCCGGCCATGCGACATTTTTTTTCTGTTGTACGAGTAGTCATATGAAGGTACTATATTCCCGACAGTTGGCTGTGCAGCAATGTACCATTTGAATTGAATGCAAATTGAAGACAAGTGAAAATGTAAAGGCAGCCGACTGTCGGGTACATAACGACTATCTAGCTTTCCACAAAAACATGAGGCCTAAGCTAGGCCTAGATCAGTACAGTGGTTGGTAGATCGTTCAATCAATGATATCGTGTTATCGTATAATACATTTAAATAATGTGTGTAAAATTTAAGAATGCACCGCGTGGGTCGCTTTCTTTGTTATGCGGTAGTAGTATATGTCGCAGAGTGACGGCAGCAAGCTAAGCCTAGCCCAGGGCCTAGATCGTGTACGTTCTTGATTATCGTAATGGAAACTTCAGGTGACAGACGATGGGCTTAAATTATAGTCCTAGTAGGCCACTGCCAGCACCTCCACTCCCAATATCGTTCCAAACTACTGTAAAATGAAAATACTGTATACCTAGCCAGGCCTAGGCCCATGCCTACGAAATGTGGTCTAAAATCACTATTTTAGGCCATAGACTCCCCTGTATTTTTCAACCACCACACAAATTTCACCCAACCATATATATACT
>NW_022751756.1:0-1098 GCF_011630105.1 Anneissia japonica
CATCCATTTACTCACTCATTCTCTCACTCATTTACACTCATTTTTTCACTCATTCATTCATTATTCCATTCATTCATTTATACACCCACTCTTTCAATCAATCACTAATTCATTCATCCATTCATTTAATCATTCATTTATTCATCATTTATTCATTCATTCACCCACTCACTCAATCATCCATTCATTTATTCATGCATTAATTCATTTATTTATTCACTCACTCATTAATTAATTAATATATTCATTCATTCATTTATTCATTCATTCATTTATTCATTCATTTTCATTTATTTATTTGATTTTATTTATTCATTCAATCATTCATTTTCAATCATTCATTTTTATTCATTTATTCATTCTTATTTTCATTCATTTTATTAATTATGATTATAAAACACATGTGTATTTTTTGATTGGAACTAATAATAATAATTTTTTTGGAACAGTGGCGGATTTGAAGAGGTCCCAGCTGGCCAGGTGCCCACCTAAAGTTTTCAAAATAAAAAAATGGAGAAAAAAAAAAGAAAATTATACAAGGATAAAAGGATACAATAACTCACTCACTCACTCACTCATTAATTAATTCATTCATTCATGTTTTCATTCATTCATTCATTCATTCATTGATTTATTCATTCATTTTCGTTTATTCATTTGATTTTATTCATCCATTCATTCATTCATTTTAAAACAAATGTGTATTTTTTGATTGGAACTAAAAATAATATTTTTTTTGGAACAGTGGCGGATTTAAAAGGGGCTCAGCTGGCCTGGTCCCCACCTAAAGTTTTCAAAAAAAAGAGAAATTATACAAGCATAAAAGGATATAATAATAATAATAATAATAATAATAATAATAATAATAATAATAATAATATTCCATCCATTCGTCCATCCCTTCACTCACTCATTTATTCTCATTAATTTTTTCACTCATTCATTCATTATTTAATTCATTCATTTATTCACCCACTCACTCAATCACATATTCATTATTCTATTCATTTATTAATGCATTCATTCATTCATCCATTCATTCATTCATTCATTTATTTTCATTTATTCATTTGATTTTATTTATGCATTCATTTTTAA
>NW_022751757.1:0-765 GCF_011630105.1 Anneissia japonica
ATCATAGCATGTTCCATTATTTTCACAGGGGCCAGAAGTGCAGTTAACAACATCTACTACCTCAAATGTGTATCAAATGCAGACAATATCAACATACTACAACCATAAGCATTAATGAATGCCATACAGAAATAGCTTTAAAATAGTGCTCAGAAAAATTATATACATCCATCAGGTTTTAAATACAGGCACAATTAACATAGACCTGTGTTGTTAAAACAGAAATTTCCATGCAGAAAAGTTTGAAAAATAATACTATGTAATGAGTGATACCACAAAAGATACTAAAGTCTCACATCTACCTGTATTTTCACAGTGTTGGCCACTAAATGGTGGTTTGCAACCACAGACATACAACCTGCCTGAGAAGAGTTCTGTCTCAGCCTCCGTTAAGTCGAAGCAGGTTGCATTATTTTGACAGGGGTTAGATGCACAGTTTACAACATCTACATGTTCCCCACCTGAATGTTACACACATAACAATAAATCAATTATTTCAATCATCCAACTATAAGACTTTCATATTGTCTTAATATTGATACTGTTTATTTTTTCATTTTTGCTGGATGGCCTGATAAAGAAGAGAAAGGACTTATTGTTTCTACAAGACATTACAAAGGCCAATGGGTTTTAAATGAGTTGAGAAAGTCTACCTTATCTTTTCAAAACAAAATAAATCTCATGCAACAACAAAAAATTCAAGACTAAATATTTTTCAGATTATCCTATTGTAGGTGCCTACCTGTGGATGAGATATTTTCACAA